>NC_092808.1:135820329-136120329 GCF_040954645.1 Diabrotica undecimpunctata | reverse complement strand
TTTTTTTTCGACTCAAATTGAGGAAAACCATCATCAAGAAACCCTGTATCACTTCCTATATGGGTGACGATTAAACGCCGTCCCTTTCCTGATGGAGCTTTTAATCCTGTATATCAGCCTTCTATAAATGCTTCGCGTTTACTTTTGACATTTAAATCTTGCCAAACTTTTCCAACTGTATGACCTTTTCCAACCTTGGGTAATCCAGGTTTCATCCAAATAACATATTTTGCGTCCAGTGCTGCGAATTTTGCGTATTTCTTCTAAATATTTTCTTCTCCTCACAATAATTTTATTTTTTTCTAATAGCATACTTTTTCTGTTGAGTTTTACTTATCGAAAGTTCATTTCACGCATGGTCCTGGTTAAGACTCTACGAGATATCTTGGGTAAGGAGTCATCGTTTTGGAGCTCTTGAGAAATATTTTTTAGTGTTGGAATTTCACTCCGAAAATAAAGTGAATGAATTTTTCGACGTATAATATTCCTTGTCTCGTCATCCAAAACAATGCTTTTCCTACCTCTAGTTTTACCTTTTTCTTGCTTTTTATTTTCCGATGTATTTTTAAGTACACGATAAATACAGCTAACGGATACTTTTGTTAAACTGCTACAAATGTCGACCGCTTGGCTAACATTTAATTCCATTTTTCTGCCGACAATTCCTTCATAAACGTTTCGTATTATTACCTTCTCTTCGGACGTTAACATTTTCCGTCTCTTTTGCGGCATTTCATTTTTGGAATCAACATCAGAATTTTGCAGTCTTCTCTTGGAACAACTCGGTTTTTCGTCCAACTCCAATAAAACTCAAACCAAATAATCACAGAATATAACTAAAAATTTACTATAAAACGACAAACTATAACACTCATATTATCAATAACACGTTTTATCAATAACACAAACTTATCGCATAAAATACCCTACCCTCAGAAACGCCAATGTAATGAACTATTGTTGATGGGCACTCGCTCGACAAAAACTAGTTTTACGGGTTTCTGTGGATCTGAATTGAAACGGGGTTCCGTCGCTAATTCCAAAGTTGCCAAACGATTGAAAAATATTGTTTTAAAATATCGATTTTTATTTTATAAATTTAAATATGTAACAAAACGGAACATATAAATAAAATTTATTTCATTACAATTTTGTGCTTAATTTTTACTATTGAAAAAATCAGGTTTTTTTGTATTTTTATGACATTAATAATCGCTGCGTGGAAGAATACAGGTTTTGTATGACCATAATTACTACTTGTGAACAAGAATTGGCTACACTGTTCGACAACTTCTGGTCAAGTCTACTATAGAGAAGCACAAATAAATATACTACTTTATATATTCTGTAATTTCTTATGAGGAAACGCAAATTGCAATCGAGAAAACAGGCAGTTTTCGAGGGCCGCTGTGTACATTTAAATTTGAGGATATTCGGCGTTTAAACTATGATATCACTCTTCTAAATTGAGGGTTTCTACTATAGTAAAAGGCACGGTAAACTGCACTGGTGTTCTCCATAATGCTTAAAACTTTGCTAAATTTTTGGTATAAAATAAATATATGTGTCATTAACCCGTTGTTCATAGCTTTGCATATTTTGTTACATTTTTTTTAATAAATAGTATTCTTGCATAATGTTATTTAACGTAAATTTCTTTCACCTACATGTTTAATAATTTTTTCTGAAACAAATTCTACTGGGCTAAGGATAATTTATATTTAAAGTAGATATACAAAGTACAAAAATATAAAATAAAAGGTGGCATTCGTTTTAAACCAACTTCTTTTAGAAGTATTTGTGCAAGCCTATATAGATGTTTGAGTTCTTTTTGTAGGTAATGGATTTCATTTTAAAGTATAAGTACATACAACCATTTTTGCCAATATTGTTTTACATTTAGGTTTTTGATGTACTAAAGTGGCAATTGGTATTATTTAGAGTGTCTTGGCACTCTTTTAAGCAGGAATTTTATTATAGGACGACACCACAACCTAATGTAAATAATAGTCCGGTAAAATAAGGATGCAACCTCGGAATGAAAGATAATAAGCTGAAAATTTGCATACGTCTTTATTTTGATGGTATAAAACTTAACTCAAAAGTCTCATTTAATCACGTGTCCGCGACTTAAGATATTTAAGGTCAAAGGTCACGAAAATGAGTTTTCTGCAAATATCTCGTTTCCCTTACACTTTATGACATTTAAGGTGGTAAGAAAAATTGTAGAATGGAAAATTCTCTTCAATTTTTGTCTCAAGTACTTTTATGTACCTTCAACCCTTCTTAAGATAGAGCGCAAAGAGTGGGGGACCGCTTACCTGTGTATACGGTAACGCGAAGTCAGCCAGTAGGATTCAATAAATAATAAGTTATATAGTTAATTATTCACTTAAAATATAATTATTATCATTAAATTTTTATTATTTATTATTTAATAAACTATATTTATAGATATTAATTATAAAATATATATTTTTTATATAATATTTATTTTATTTTTAACAAACATACAATATTAAATGAAATATTTCAAATGAACTTTAATGATATTTTTAACAGCTGTATATACGATAAATTAAGATCAAGTGCAGAATTCAACAATAATCATTTTTATATTTAATTAAATACTGAAAAAATCATATGTATTATTTTTTTTAAATTATATATTTATTTATTAATCCAATAATCGATTTATTAAAGTTACAAATATAATATATATTCTTTTATTATGTATGGTTAATATTTTTGGATTAATTTTCTTCTTCATCGTCTTCTTCTTCTTGTTCTGCTTCTTCTTCCTCTGACTGCTCAATATCGGATTCATCATCATCATTCTCGTTTATTAAAGTATCAGAATAAAAATATTCAAGAATATCAGGTGCATATTCACTTTTTTCATTGAAATCATCTGAAGTTGATGAAGCGTTTAGACATGATTGTCCATTACACTGCCCACAAATACGTATGTCGATGCTAAGATGTCGTTTTCAACTGAACGATAAAATAAATTTTTTTCGGTAAAGAAATACTAACGCAAAGAAATAGCTCTACTCTACCATTCTCATCATCAAGTGAAATATCCCTCCACCGCTATTGTGCGTATATACATAAAAGTCCCAAACTCATTCGCCACGGTGTGTAGAAAGTCATATTAAAAAAAAACCGGTTAGGTCATATATAACAAAGGAGCATCTGCTACAGCTTCGCAGAAACAGCAACCGCCATACAAGAGATTTGTATTTCGAGATATAATATTCGTAGTAATATGGACGAAAAGTATTTTATTTAATATTGTATATATAAAAAATATATATTTTATAATTAATATCTATAAATATAGTTTATTAAATAATAAATAATAAAAATTTAATGATAATAATAGTATTTTAAGTGAATAATTAACTATATAACTTATTATTTATTGAATCCTACTGGCTGACTTCGCGTTACCGTATACACAGGTAAGCGGTCCCCCACTCTTTGGGCTCTATCTTAAGAAGGGTTGAAGGTACATAAAAGTACTTGAGACAAAAATTGAAGAGAATTGTTCATTCTACAATTTTTCTTCCCACCTTAAATGTCATAAAGTGTAAGGGAAACGAGATATTTGCAGAAAACTCATTTTCGTGACCTTTGACCTTTAATATCTTAAGTCGCGGACACGTGATTATATGAGACTTTTGAGGTAAGTTTTATACCATCAAAATAAAGACGTATGCAAATTTTCAGCTTATTATCTTTCATTCCGAGGTTTGCCCCCTTTTTTGCCTTATTTTACTGGATTATAAGTACTTCTAGTCATGAATATTATGTGTCCGTAAAGTATGGAATAAATTCGATATTTCCTTAATGGAAAGCCTTTTAAAAAAAATCTAAAACACGTCGATTTTTAAGTTTAATGTTCTACATTCTATAACAAAATTTCACTATAAAAGTTTATACACATTAAGGTAATGACGTCATCGGCCCTTTTTTAATGTAACACCCTATATTTTGTGACAGTTTTAGCACCGAACAACGATCGGTGGATCGATAAAAATGAGCTGATTTCAAAAAAGTATAATACTCGGGATCCAATGGATATAATTTGAAAGATATGCGCTTAGAAAATCAATTATTATCAATTGCAAAAAAGTAGCCTAATACTAGTTTTTAGTGAAGTGTAGTTATTTTTAGTAAAGTTCAATAACAATTAAGTAGTACAATAATTGTATTAATACGTGAGTACTCTATAGTATTGCTTAGAATTAATTTGAAGTAGAAATGAATTTGAGTGTAAAGCAAAGAATTGAAATACTCATGATGATTGGGTATGGAGACAAATCGCGAACTCAGATGGAAGTTTGTAATTTACTTAATGAGAAATATCCAGAAAGGCCCATAACGCAGTCAACAGTAAGATTGAAAAGAAATTTCGAGAAACTAGTACGGTTGAAAATGCACGCAAATCAGGTCGTCCCTTTGTAAATTATGATACATTACATATTCTACTTGCATTTGAAGAAGATGCGCACACTTCTGTTCGTAAGGTTAATCATGATATCGATGTTTGCAAAACAACGGTACTCAAAGTAATAAAACTTGAAAAATGGCACCCCTTTAGATACACGGGATGCAGGAATTAAACGAGAATGATCCAGATAAAAGAATACAATTTTGTGACACAATGATGTATAACTGCCACCGAAACGCTCTCTTGGTTCAAAATATTATTTTTTCTGATGAGGCAACATTCATATTAAAGGGGCCAGGTCAACCGTCAAAATTTTAGATACTGGACAAAAGAAAACTCCAACTTGGTGCAGGAACATAATACACAATAACCGCAAAAGGTAAACGTATGGGCTGGCGCTGTAAGAAATAGAATGATCGGCCCTACTTTTTCGAAGGTAATTTAAACGAGCCAGAATACCTTCAGTTTTTAAGAGGTATCTACTTTAATTGATTTATTCCCCAGTAGAATTAATCCTGAAGGTTTTGATGAAAGTTTATGGTTTCAACAGGATGGTGCGCCTCCGCATCATGCTGTAGATGTTCGAAGGTACCTAAACGAAATTTTTTCGAACAGATGGATTGGAAGACGTGGACATATTGAATGGCCAGCAAGGGCGCCAGACCTCAATCCTTTGGATTATTTTATGTGGGATCATTTGAAGAATGTTGTTTATAAAACGAAAACTGCAAATATTGAAGACTTAAAAACAAGAATTCGTAAAGAAATAAACAATATTTCTCAAGAGACCATAAACAAGGTTCTACAAGAATTTGTACAATGTTTGGGTTACTGTCAAATACAACAAGGGCTACAATTCGAACATTTAAGATAAAGTCATGTATTAATTACTGGATTACTTTCAAGTTAATTATTATAATTTATTAATATAAGAAACCAATAAAAATTTATTTTCTAAGCGCATATCTTTCAAATTATATCCGTTAGTTCCCCAGTATTACGTTTTTGGAATCAGCTTGTATAATGAATTTTTTTTTAAAGGCTGCTCTTTAGGAAATATCGAATTTATTCCATACTTTACGGACACACTGTATAGTCTGGTCTTACAACAATAAAACTCTTCTACCTCATTACCCTTCGTGAAAGGGTTAAAAACAGAGTAAATCATAATTAGGCAGCTGTGATAAATAACATTTGAATGTATTGTTAATTTCGCTTTTAGAAAGTTCTCGATGTTATTATTTTATGTTATTGTGATGACAAAATGTATAATATTTAATTGTAATATTTAGTTTTATAAAAACAATCTTTGTTATCAAGAGTGAAATATATTTTATATATTGTCTTAAATTATTTTTTTTTTAATAAAATTGATATGACAATAATGTCTGATTTATTTCTTCTTCCTCAGCTTTTTCCTTTTCATGGGTTGTTCCTTACTCTTCGTCGCCGTTAATTTCTCTCCATCGGTCTTCTTCACCCAAACCTTTCGCTTTTGAGTCTTCTGCCACAATCGTTCCATCTTCTCCTCGGCTTTCCTCTACCTCCATTAACTTCTAAGAGCTCTATCCTTCGTCCCACATAGTTTTTATCTCTATGCCTGACATGACCAAATCACTGCAGTCTTTGTTCTTGAATATTTTTTGATACGTTAGTCACCCCGGTTCTTTCCTTAATCAAGTAATTTCTGATCCTATCGTAATCTTACTCACCACCCACCGTAACATTTTCATTTCAGCTACCTCCATCTTCTTGTCCTGAATCTTCTTTACAGGGCACACTTCACCGCCATACACAAACGCAGGTCTCATCACACTATTTTTCCTTTTAGCTCTTTCGATCACATCGTACCCCGCTCATTCGGGTTAAACCATCTACCCTGTATCCTGTGGGCAATTTCTCGATCTAGTGTCCCATTTTCCGTTATGTAGGAGCTTCTTCTTCCTTCTTGTTTCTTCTTCAATATTAGCTTCCTAAATAGTTTAAATTATCGCACCATCTTTTTCTTGGTCTGCCAATACTTCTTCGTCCATTTGGTGACCTATTTCGTGCTATTCGTACTATCCTATCTGTGTTCCACTCCAGTTTCCGTTTTATCACCCATCCATTTATGTCTTCTATATTGCATGCTCTTCTTATGTTTTCGCTTCTCTCAATATCCAACCGACTTTTCCATGATATTCGTCGGAGTATTTTCATCTCTGTTGTTTCTAGCAGTCGTCTCGTTTTAGATGTGTCAGGTCTTTTTTTCACTGCTTGTATTATTTCGTCCATTATTATATTAAATAAAAGTGGGCTTAACGAGTCACCCTGTCTGACTCCGCTTTGTACTGATATACACTGTGTTAATTTTCCATTTATCTTTGCCTGTATTCGATTATGGAAGTAGATGTTTTCGATGGTTTGTATAATATTGATTGGTATGTTTCTTTTATACAGTAGGTGTAAGACGTCTTCGACTTGGATGCAATCGAAAGCCTTTGTCAGGTCTATAAAACATAGATATGCTGGATTATTGTACTCAATGGCCTTTTCTGTGATTTGTCTTAGTACAAATACGAGGTCTACGCAGGATCTTCCGGATCTGAATCCTTGTTGTTCATCTGATAAAGTTGTTAGTTTATTGATTTTGTTGGTTAGGACTTTTGTGGTAAGCTTAAGTGCGGTGTTCAGTAGATTTATACCTCTATAATTGTTGCAGTCTTCAATTATTGTAGAAGTCAAGATATTTAAATTCTCCTACTCGTCCTAGTTTTTCTCTAAGAAATTCTATATCACCAACCATTTCTTTTCCTCCCAACCACATATAATCTGTTTTCGACCTACTAACCGTAAGTCTTCCTTCTTCAATAGCCATTCTCCAACATTTCTTTGCTCTCCTCTACTAACACGATATCATCAGCAAAGAGCACCAGCCAAGGAGCACCCTTCCTTACTTTCTCTGTTAGTACATCCATAACAAGATTAAACAGGTAGGGACTCAGTATAATCTTGATGCAAACCAACCGTCACTGTCGTACACATTCCGCAAGAAAACAGTTTCAGAACCTCTTTAAAATGATGTAACTGTAACTGAATGTGTCAAAATTATCATTTTGTCGCTTTTGATTGAGAGTTCACTAATGTCAAGTTTTACGCATTTTTTAATGTAAAATCATCTAATAACTAGTCACATCCCAACTTTAAAACAACCTCGTATAAATTATAAATATTATACGTTTAAATTGCAATAATAAGAGAAAGAGTTTAAACAACAAAAGTAAGTTTTGTATTTTTAGTTCATTGAAATGTTACATTTTTCAGGCCTTACCGTAGAGGACGCAATTTTATTTTTTTATGTACCTATTGGGAGGGTTTGCACCTTAAGTTCATGTCTGTAGGGTCATCATCCTTGTCCCTGGCCGCCATGTTGCAAAAAAGGGTGCAAAGAGTTTTCGCGCTGTATCTCGTAAACTAGCAACCCTACAGAAAATTATATATTATTTGTAGTAAATTAAATTGTCTACAGTAACTAAAAATTATGGAACAAATTTTCTTTTGGGCCATATAACTTTTTTTTGGTAATTTTACAATAAAGTGACACCAGAGCAATAATAAAGAGGGTTTTTCAAAAAATAAATTTAAAAATTTGTTTAATTTAATTGATTTCTCTGGATTTTACAGCGCTCCAAAGTTGGCCGGGTTTTTGATTACTCGTAAGAATACGATAAAGCCGAACCATTAGACTTATTTTTCCAGTAAGTATATATTTTTTTATTCATATCATTTTAAATCAATTATCATTTCCTTAACACTTCTGTTATTATTAATTTATTATCGACATTTTCCGCCACCACAAAATTTACCCAACGTCGTGCGCTTGCGTCGCACGAGAAAGTCCCAATCGACAGAGATAAAGTTTAATAAGAGCACTGTACCAACATTATCCCAAGATAAATTCCTTGGTAATAAACAGAACAAAACAAACTTGATAGATCTTTCCAAATTGCTCTATCAGAAGTGAGTTTTAGTGTCGACCAGGCTGAATCTGATGCAGATCATTCGTTCTGCCCTTGCTACATTCCAATCGTATGATTATGTGATTATCGTAGTAGAGGACATTAACATTCTTGACTTGCTCACGGTATCATAAAGGAAGCAGTCCAATGTTGTGTGTCCAAAGTGTCAAATTTTTTAAATCTTCAAAAAGGTGTAAGTCGCATCAATTAAACTGTCCTTCAAGATTTATATATGGCGAAGACATTGCAGAGAATTTGCTGTTTCTGTATACTTTTTCAGGGTGCGACACAACATTAGCAGTTTACAAGTTCGGAAAATTTAAATTCATCAAAATTTTACAGGAACATCCTAAGTTAGCTAGCGGAACAGCATTATTTCTCAGTGAGAAAGCCGAGCCATCTTTGCTCACTGTCGTTGGCGAGCGTTTTTCTTCTCTTTATATGGTGGAAATAAAGATGATTCAACACAACGATAAATTATATGAATAAAAAAATATATAATAGAAATTTAAGCCTAATGATTCGTTTTTATCGTATTGAAATGGCCATAAAAAAAGTTATTTGTTCAGAAATGTTTACTTATTTTTGTTAATAACTTTTATTTTCCATTTTACCATAAAAAGTAATACAAATAGAGTTGTAGACAATTTAATTTTCTACAAATAATGTCTAATACAATTTTCTGTAGGATTGCTAGTTTACGAGATACTGTGAGAAAACCCTTTGCATCTCTTATTACAAGATGGCGAGTATTCAAGAAGCCGGTAAACTTTGGAGCGCTGTAAAATCCAGAGAAATTAATAAAATTAAACACATTTGTAGTGACAATTATTCTTTGAGAAACCCCCTGTAATATTGCTCTGATGTCATTTTATTGTAAAATGACAAGAAAAAGTTTTAAGGCCCAAAAGAATTTGTTCAAAAATTTTTAGTTATTTTTGTTTATAACTATTTTATTTTCCATTTTACGATTAAAAGTAATAGAAATAAAGTTGTAGACAATTTAGTTTGCTAGAAATAATGTGGGATAAAATTTTCTGTAGACTTTCTAATTTACCAGATACGGTACCAAAACTGTTTGCACCTTTTTTTTTTCAAGATGACGACCGGGAGATAAAAGTGGCGACCTCACAAACTTGAACTTAAGCTTATTCTTACCCCCTAACATTAAAAAAAAAATCAAAATTGCGTCCTCTTAAAAATGCAACCTAAATTTAACTTTTCAATGGACTGTTTGATGTAGGTCTGGTGGCTATGCCGTACAATGAGCAGTGGGACTAGCCTAATATGGCGTCGCAGTGGTACAGCATGGATCCGCGCTTGCCTATTAATCTTCATCTTGGTATTCATATGGATCCAGATGACGTTCCTGAGCTTCGCTGGTTCATCTCCTCAACACTCAGAACTAAATGATAGTAACGTGACTATTCTGAGTATGGTTCCAGCTGTTTTTCACAAATTTCTATCACCCAGAGCAAAAAAGCTTTCTACTATTACTTTCGCTAACGGGAGTTTCTCGAAATTTATTTCTACAGACGTCCTAAATATATCTGAGATTAAACGAAATATAGCACAATACAACAGACAACAAGTCGTTTACAATGAAAATATATTTGAACCGCTTCAAAACGACTCCATTGTCATACTAGTTCAAATTCACGACAGAATCACTTACTTGCGCCATTTAATTGTCAGCTTAGCACAAGCACCTGGTATTTCTCAGACCCTTCTTATTTTCTCTCATGATTACTATGACGAGGAAATGAACAATCTAATCAGAAGCATTGATTTTTGCAAAGTCATACAAATATTTTATCCCTACTCCATACAGACTCACCCATACGAATTTCCAGGAGAGGATCCCGGAGACTGTCCTAGGAATATTAAAAAAGACCTGTAAGTGTTTGTTCAAAATATTAGAATAACACAGCCATGACCTCAAAATTTTTATACCAGCCTTATTTAAGTAGGAATAATAATAAATTGGAAAAACTCACTCTGTTTGTGTATACTTTGGAAACGATATTTGTCGTTTAAATGGGCCCAATTTAAAAATAATTTTTTTTCGTGTTAGATGAGGCTGCTACCAAAATTTCCTCGATCTGACGAATAGATATTAAAATTCTTTACTCTTATTTGTATTTTCGGTGTGATCTTCAATTTTTGGACAGACTGACATACTATGCGGCACAGAAGAATCTACGAATAAAATAAAATGCTAAAAAGTTATAAGGTGGTTATAATAAAATAATCCTCTTTTTGTTTTAACATAGGGACCCTTTTACTTTACTGTAATGTAACCAAGCCCTCCAATAAGTTGCAGACGACACTGGATGCGGATTGTTACACTAGTAGATACCATTGCAATCTAAATCACTTTGGGAATCCGATTAATGAAAAAATGAAGAAATATTGGGCATCTTCTTCAAAACTTCTTCCTTTTTCGTTTCATTTTTCTTCTCATATCTAAACATTAGATCTCAGTTTTCTTGATATAATCATACCTATATAAATCCAAAGTGTTAATGCTTTTACTAACCTTTTACTAACATTTATAGAGCTTTAAGAAAAAAATGTAATAATGCACTGTACCCAGACGTTTATGGGCATTATAGAGAAGCAAAATTTACTCAAACAAAACACCACTGGTGGTGGAAAGCAAATAGGGTATTTAGTGACCTGGAGATTACCAGAAATCACACCGGTCTGGTAGTTTTACTCGAAGAAGATCACTATGTTGCTGAAGACTTTATCCATTTGTTGCGATTGATGGAACGGACATACAAAGAATCTTGTAAACATTGTAATATATTGTCTTTGGGAACTTACTTGAAAACATACAACTACTATGCCGATTCAAAAAAGGTATGTACTTTATAAAACTGTTTTAACTGTCTTTTCCCTAACCAATGTTCTAACCATTTATGTATTTTCTTTCCACTACTTTATGTTGTGAACTGTTTCCTTTCTACAATATAAGTAGAGAGCCAAGTATGAAGACTTGGATTAAATAATCCTTCGTCGAAACAAATTCTAAGTCGCAGTGGTAATAAGAAATGTTTGATGAATTTAAAAGCACTTTATTTTTTGTCGCACTATTACAAAAATACAATACGCGTACAATTTGCGAAATGATTGAAATTACACTTTGATGTTGGCGAGAGAAGTGCCATATATGCGATTCGATTATACAATACTGAAATGCCGGGATGACTGTCCTATACTGGACACGAGAACAGAATACCCATCGCCTTCTTGTTATTAAATTTGGGTGGGCAGTAAACTGCTGATAAGTTAATCGTTCCTGTTTTATCTTCTACTGCGATACTTGTGGCCTGTATGTGGTCCTTTTTATAGCTCTGTAGTTCATAATTCTGCAAGTTGTTTTTCACGATGACAGCAGGTCCACCATAACCGTCCATCTGGATGGTTAGTAAAGTAGCTACTATATTTAGTTAATTTAGTGTCTCCTACAATAGCATAACATCGATGCTATTATTGATAATGATGTAATTCATGAGCATGTTGATTAGACTATCTTTGTGACAAGCGTTGTGATTATATTCATTATTGTACACATCTGTGTTATGAGTTCTCGCATCATATTTTTGAGTTCGGGGATTTATTTGGTATGTCAGGTTTGGTTGGTGTGATAATCGTGCTTACAGGTTGTTGTTGAACTTGTGCATTTGAGACGTTTTGTTGGCTGTTTTATCTACAGATTACACACTTTTCACCTTCCTGTTGCAATTTGCGGTATAATGAGATTCATCGCATTTTACACATCTTTGGACAATCTGACAAAAATTCGTTGTATGCCCATACATCTGGCATCTGCTGAACTGTGGTACACTGTGTCTTGCATGTAAGGCTTCAAATGGGCATGTGTCTTTGTTTTCTAGATATCTTTGTTGTTTTTCTTCTGTGTTAAGTCTACAAAAAATAGAGGTAGTGGTTTGTTTGTTTTTGTTTTGCTTAATGTTCCAAACATTTACGACTTTATGGCCTAGTTGATTAAAGTTTTTTTTTAATGTCTTCTATATCTGTTGAGTGATAAATATTCTTTAAAACAACTTGGAAATGTTTATCTTGATTTGACAGGTGGCTGTTTGACAGTTTGCTGGCTGACAGGTATGGAATTCTGTTTTTTTTTGTCGATAAGTGCTTTGATGATTATAGTATAAGCTTCTCTCGATTTAGGCTGTACTTTTACTTAGTCTTTTTCTAGTGCTTTGATTTGATGCAGGTCTTTGAGGTCCATTCGCTCAACGCGGGCATATTTTGACAGATTCATAGCTGGAAACCTACAACACAAAAGTTCCTAGCTCACAGTATTAACAGCTTCAATAAACTTTTATTATAGACTTCTTTCATTGAAAAAAGAAGAATTATTATAAATAGTGGAAGTGTATAATCTTCTTCTTCAAGTGCCATCTCCGCGGCGGAGGTCGGCAATCATCATAGCTATTCGGACTTTTGAGTAGTGTATAATAAACCCATAAAATTTTGGGTAGTATATATTTAAAAGATATATTTTAGTTGTTATAATTTAACATAACTTTTTATTATATGGTGCAAATAAATAAATATTGGTTGTCGGTAATTCGTAAAGTTCTATTTTATATACTATTTAGTTTGTTTACTATTAATATTAGCTCTAAGTACGTGTGCTTGGTTGTATAGTAATTTCTAGCCACTTCTAGTCTGTCAAAAAGTAACTAACTTCGCAAAAAATAATTACTAAATTCACTAGATAGTTCGGACTGGGAATAGCGAACGGACTATAGCTAGGTATATTGTTTAATAGCTTAGTTAGCGGTTTTATGTTTTGTACTCTAGCGATAAAAATTGGGAGAGATTTTGGTTTGTTTTTTTCTTTATTGTTTCATCTGATATATTATATTCGTTATTATTTTTATTTTCTAGGTTATCATATAAGAATATGTTGTTGCTTTTGTTTGAGCCAGATGGCAAAGCTGGAAAAATGTCGCTAGATATTCTTCTTCTTGATGTGCCTATCCGTTACGAATGTTGGCGATCATCATGGCAATCTTTATCTTATCTGCAGCAGTGCGGAAAAGCTGCACAGATGTTGTATTGAACCAGATTCTGAGGTTCTTTAACCAAGATGTTCTTCTTCTTCCTGGACCTCGTTTTCCAAATATTTTTCCTTGCAGGATGGCTTGAAGGAGAGCATATCTGGATTCATTTCGCATATGTCCGAAGAACTGTAACTTTCGAGATTTGATGGTGGTCAGTACCCCTCGGTTCTTATTCATTCTTCTGAGGACCTCCTTATTTGTGACTCGGTCAGTCCACGGGATCTTAAGCATTCTCTGATATAGCCACATCTCAAATGCTTCCAGTTTTCTGCACATATCTTCGTTCAAGCTCCACGATTCAACACCATAAAAAAGGACAGAGAAGACGTAGCATCGCAGCATTCTTACTTTTGTATCAAGAGAGAGGTTGTGACTCTTGAAGAAGGCCCCCATCCTATTGAAGGTGGATCTAGCTTTTCCGATGCGTGCTCTAATCTCTTGGTTGTTGGTCCATTCTTCATTTATTATGGTGCCGAGGTAGTTGTAGTGCGTCACTCTTTTCACAGGGGATTGGTTGACGTAGAGTTGACCTTCTGTTATTCTTTTCTTGCTAATTATCATAAGCTTTGTCTTCTTAACGTTTATATTGAGTCCATATTGTTGACTGTAATACGTGATTTTGTTAATAAGAACTTGTATTTCTTCTGAGTTGTCCGCAAATACTATGGTGTCATCTGCATATCTGATGTTGTATAGCCGGTAACCATTTAGTAGAATACCTTTTTCAGTTTCGTGCAAAGCTTTGATAAATATTGTTTCAGAGTACAGATTGAAGATTAGAGGAGACAAAATACAGCCTTGCCTCACTCCACGCATGATTTTCAGATAGTCAGTGTGTTCACCTTCAACTCTGAGATTTGCTGTCTGATTCCAGTAGAGACTTCTAATTATTTTCAGATCTTGGTTGTTAATGGTAGCTGCTTGGTATCGCTAGATATAATCTAATATTATTGTTTAATACATTTTATCTATCTTGTTGTAAATCGTAAA
This sequence comes from Diabrotica undecimpunctata, assembly GCF_040954645.1. NCBI lineage: Eukaryota > Metazoa > Arthropoda > Insecta > Coleoptera > Chrysomelidae > Diabrotica > Diabrotica undecimpunctata. Next base: position 136,105,783 of record NC_092808.1, on the reverse strand, counting down.
TATTTGATATATTAGATAGATGATTAGTCGAATTAGAAGTAAGTTCATCCTATATCGACAAATCTGATGTTGCCGAACACGTTTTTCGAAGCGGAGAACATCGGATACTGTTTGAAGAAACGCAGATGCTGGATAAAACATCACAGTACTACCCACGGTTATATCGGGAAGCGGTGGAAATATATAATCATCCAAATAATTTTAATCGGATAGAAGAAGGACTAAGAATTAACAAAACATGGATACCGATATTAAAATCCACAAACACCCTTCCCGCAAATCACGAAAAAAGACAAGCTGCAAACGACGACACGCCCTCTCACGCCAAAACCAGTGGAGGGGAGGCGAGTAGAAAATATAAATATGACCTTCGTATTACAACCCGAACAAACAGTTTAACAAGTTAGACGATGGCCATGAAAGCCTAATGCAAAACAATGAAAACTTTTATTTTCTACACTTCCACAAAATTGATTACAATTTATTTTCACTGCAAATGTTTCGGCAGAGTTCCTTTTTCGAGTGTGTAATAAATGTTGCGGATGTGCAGAAAACTGAAAAGTTTTCAGTGTTTTATTCTTAGATACCATAAGCATTTGTTGAAACGCCACTGCTTTGCTAGGTTAGGCATTATTGTTCCGAGAAGTTCTCGCCACTGCATTTGAAAATAGCTATACCTATTATTAAAATATTTTCGTACCGTTCGTTTTCCGTTTTCCACAACGTTTTCAGATAAATTTTGTTATATTTTTCTTATAGGTAGAAATATCACCATGGATTAGTAGTAAACATAACATGGGAATGGCTTTGAACAGATCAACTTGGATGCTGATTGTGAATTGTGCATCACATTTTTGTAAATATGACGACTACAATTGGGATTGGTCGTTACAACATGTATCTCAAAAGTGTTTGAAAGATAAACTACATGCAATGGTAGCTCGTGCCCCCAGGGTTTTTCATATCGGCGAATGGTAAATATAAACCTGATTTGAAACAATTACTATAGGGTCGGACTGTGTAGGTGTCCGTATGTATTACATACGCGCGCAATAGGAAGGTTCAAGAAAAAGACCAATCGCTTCGTACCGCCGCCATACTCGTAGCACACTCGAGAGACTTACACCAACGTTTCATGCTGACTTCAGTCATCTAAAGATGCAATAACAGAATTTATGTTAATTGCAATACACTAACACTACACAAACAATTTGTAATGGACGCACAAAATCACAGAAACAAGAACTTAGCTGCTAATCGTTTTCATAAACTTTGGTAAGGGACCCTTTTTTGACAAACGCTTATTGAAACGACTTTTTTCAAGTAATTAGTAAAATGTAAGTCAGCAATCAAAAAAAAAATAAAAATTTATAAAATCACTTCAAATTAATTTTATGTCGGCGGTGTCATTATCATCAGCCGTTTTGAGTCCACTGCTGAACATAGGCCTCCCGTAAATAATTGCATTGCATTCTATCTTGAGTACAGTTGTACCCTGAATCCAGTTGTGTGGTATGCGCTTGTTGTCTGATCACCTTGTTGGAGGACGTCGTCGATTACGATAAACATCGTGTCTAGGTCATCTTCCATCTCTGACTCTGGCAACATGTTCTGCCCTAAATCCTAAATCCTAAAGCTATTTTCTTGTGGCATCTTAATGCAAGTTACTATTTTTATTGGGAATAAGCCACAATTTTACTTGAAATAAGCTTATTTTAAAGTAAAATTGTAGTTTATTCCAAAGGAAAATAGTAAATTGAATAGGTACTAGAAATAAAATACATTTAATAAACTTGATGACAACCAAACTTTTTTTTTTTTTTTTAACCAAACTTTTATCACTTATTGTCTAAACTTACCAGTTTTTGAGTTGTGCTACTACTGTCGTAGCACTACACAACATTATAATATACTAAAGTATAATTAGACTTTCACTATTTAATAAAATGAATTCTTTTAAGATACTTATGTGTATTTCAGTGGTGTCCATCACAAGAAGAAAGACTGTCAGGCTACGGCAATGCTATCAAAAGTTCAACAGGTCATCAGAAATGCTAAGAAACATTTCTACCCAGATTATTTAAAACTAAAGTATACCACAACACTGAAAACAACGAAACTTCGAAAGGGTAACGGCGGATGGGCCGATAGAAGAGATCATAAGCTGTGTATCAGTATGACTATAAGTGGATAGCTGATTTCATTTTTGTTATAAATTAATTAAATCATAAAATGTTATAAATTATTATTTTTATGTATATTTATATATACAGAATTGTTGAATATTTATTGTTTTTTTGTTGCCAGTATTTCTACATATTCTTAAGATATTTGTTCTTGTGTAAAATATACAATCAAGATGTGGAAAATATTTATTTTATCTTAAACCTAATGTGTCTGTAACAGCCAGCTTTGAAATAAGCGGCAGAAGAGAATAACCGAACACAAACCGAACACAGAGAAGCGACACTCCTTTGAAGTTACGTGACCAAGCCGCCAATGACAGCTAACAACCAGAAAATTAATAGTCAGTGGGCATATCACACAATATAAATTCTGAGCATTTATGTTGACTTTCAATAAATATGAAATTTTGCACTGAAAAAATAGTTACATGCAGGGCCGGCTTTTGTTGACATTCTTAATGGTGTAATTATTTTTGATTTACAAAAGGTAATTTACTGATGCCACCCGGCACCCGGCTGTCGCGGAAGTTGCGCTAAAACGTGTTTTGACGTGATCCGTCTTTAAAGAGTTACACAATGAAATTTTTTTAAAACAAATTTTAAGACTGTTTCCACACCACCCCAGAGGTATGTCTTGTGGCGCGTTCCTTTTTTGGAATGGGTGTTCACAAATCCTATAATTATTATAAAGTGGATCCATTTTGAATAACAAATCTTCTCGTCTGCAAGCTTCTATCCACACTTTGGCACTAAAAATTTTTAACACAACAAATTTTAAACAAAGAACTTTTTCTGTATTTATAAATAATACTTTATTACTTACAACTATAAGAGTATTAGTATATTCTAAGTATATTGTAAGTGGTGAAATATTTAACATTTGTCAATATCTAATCTTAATAAATTTACAGTTTTCTCCTGACTAAGTCACAAAAATGCCACTAAATATTGAGATATACAACAAATAAAGTTTTAATATTTTTTATTTGTAATTCCCATTTCAAACTCCTAAATATTTTATCTACTCCGATTCATATATTTGATCTTTGTTAACGAATTAAAAATTGGCAGACAACTTTTGTATATAGCAAAAAGTAGATGAGTATTTAGTTTTTTCATAATTTAATGTAAGTTTGTTTATTTGCAACCACGTTTTTACAATTTTGAAGTCTTGTTCTGTTGTAATTGTAAGATTTTACCAATTATCGGTCTAATTATGTTTCCAACAATTTTAAGTTTGAGCATTTTTTTCAAATCCTGAGAAAACTAACAAATATTTTTGAAAAATTTAAACGCACAATGAAAGATTACATCATTACCGAGGGTCGAAAGTCCCTTAGAATAAACAAAAAGTTTTTTTGAATGAGATATTTGAAATTAAAAATCACACTAAATTTTCTCTTTTTTTTTCACCCCTGTAACTTATTAAAATAAATATTATAGAAGTTTTCAGGGACTTCCGGCCCTCAGTAATAATGTATTCTTTCATTCTGCGTTTAAATTTTTCAAAAATACTTATTAGTTTTTTCAGGATTCGAAAAAAATGAATGCATTTAAAAAGCATTGTCCCGAAATTTTGCGCCTACGCTATTAAATCAAATATTCTCGTGTATAAAACCCTCTATATATCTTTATTTCCTAAAATACTATATTCGTATTGTTGTCTTCGAGCCCGGCCACCATCTGTTGATTTTTTGACCTGAACCTTTTGAGACTTGCGTCTTTCAATAAAAGAAATAGCACTGAAACCAAATTTAATGTTTTCATTTTGAACTATCCCTTGGCAGACCAAAGTTTATTTTTTATAGCTCGGACAGACACGTCGGCGTCGACTTACTGTTCGAAAGTCAAACCACTACTATTATGTAATAACTAATAATAATTACAAAGCAATAGTAATTACCTGTTATTATTCTTAGGAAATCTAAATAAACTTATTCCTTTTCCTGTCACAGATGAACATCCGCGAATCGCACCAATATATCCAGACATTTTAAATATAAATTAAACTTTTAACTATAAACTATAAACTTATATATTTAACTATAACTATTTTAACTGTAACTATAAACTATAACTATAAACTTTTAACTATAAATAAATTATATAAATGGTCAAATGCACTTGTTGTGTTGAGTATTTACCATAGACGCCTACGGACTATCGAAAACAACCAGAATTAAAGAATAAGCACGTGTTTTTGACAGTTAAACAACCAGAATCGGGCATGCGTATACAAAAATGGTACACGCTTTTGGACCGTTGTGTCGGTCCTCTGTGTTCGGTTATTCTCTGTAAGCAGAGTCACTCTGGAAAGCTCTGGAAATAAGTAGGAGCTCTGAAGTACTCACGCCGCACAGACGGAGTGGGGAAGTTTTCATCTCGACCGGGCGCCCATTTAAAAATAAAAATTTAAAGAGAATGAGTCGCCTTAGAATTTTGTTGTCTTTAAACCGTTGTTTGTTATTAGTCGTATTGTACATATTGTACATATTCTATTAACTATTATACAAATCCCCGGGAATACAGCCAATGGACCTATTATTTGGCTCTGGTGTAGGTGGAGCTCTTGTATTAAGGCGATATCGAACCCTTTCATAGTAACAGTAAGTTATATTGTCTCCAAAAACTTAAAAGCTAATGAACAGACTAGATGATACAACGACGTAGCAAAAGTATTTAAAATGTCTTTATCCTGATGCTTATCTAGATCAGGCTCAAATAGATTTCATTGTCAATTTCATGGTCAACTGGAACAAGCAGTGGTTGACATCCCTAGAGGAAGTTAAAATGCACTGCAGTTCAATAAAACGTTCAACGCAAAGGCCCTTTGTCGACGGGGATAGCGAACTTGACTGGTCAAGTTCAAAGGACGGTACCTATTCCGCACGATAAAACCATATGATTTTCGGTAAATAGATATCACTTCATGTAATACCGGTAATACCAACATATTTAAATATCGCGCCTTATTCTTATATCATTATGCTAGACATTCACGCAATTGTGATCTCAAAAGACTCGTCAAAAGCATTTGATGACAAGCGGCAAAAATTTTTAAAACTTGCTGGGTTTTCGAATTTTGACTCAACTATGCTTTGAAAAAGTACATTTTTACTATAATATTTTTTGGAATCTGGTATTTTTTAATTTATATAAAACACGAACGAATGAATATTTGTTTCTTTCGATATTAGTTGCAGTTAGTTATAAGAAAAAAATTTGTAATTGCCCTTTGGCACCGAACAATGGTGTTCGGTGCCTTTTGGGTGCTTTGGTAGATTAACGGATGAATTTTAGTTGCCAGATTGCAAGATAATAACAAAGTAAAAATATAATTAAATCATTACAGCAGACTTATTATTCACTTTCTAATTTTAGTATTTATAGTGATTTATATATTATTTTTCTCGTTATTTTACCATTTTTTTGTTTTCCATGTTTAATTAAATTAATTAATATTATATCGTATGCTGTTTCGCAAGTTATTATAAGGACATGGCAACATTGCCAACTACAAAATTTCACAAGGATCTAGGGGTCCCAATAGGGGTCCCACCTTAAATTTTCACCTTTACCAGGCGAGATGCGCTATGCACCATTGCGCAGATGATTTTAAGACTTTGACATTTTTGTTTCTCCTAACCTAACCTGTATCTTTTACCGATTAAAAAAGGAGATCAATGCTCATCATAATTATAACCAATAAAAATAACCTTGGTCCATCCTTGGCCGTTTTCTTAGGTTGTTCAAAATTTCTATAAATATTTTGAGAACGATCTCAAAACGTCAAACTTTGGTTAGTTAAAGTGATTTTTATTACAACCAATAAATTGTGGCTTAATCCCATATAAACATAATATTTAAATTAAAAAAGAAGTTTAAAAAAGTTTCATTGTAAAAGATTTTGCTATTTAGTAGTGGGAATAAAATGTAAAGAAACATACAAAAAACCAGTAGAAGTACTCAATGTTTGTCAAATAAAACAAGAAATAGGCTTTTTGAAAGAGGAAAGAAAGAATTTTGGAAATTAAGATAATATATTATGAATGATATGAAGGATAAAATTTTCTTTTAAATTAAGAATTAGTTGTAAGTTTTTTATTTATGAGATTTGCTAGTCATCATTTTAATCATAATTTCGATAAGTCTAAATAAGTGAAAGATTATAATTATTTAATTAAATATCTAGCTTAAATCTAGTTTTCAAATAAATTGTCAATTTATTATTTCTTGAAATCACAAGCCAAAATTTTAAAATCATAATATGCGTAATGGAGCATCGCGCAGATCGCATGGTAAAGGTAAAATCTCTGGTAAAAATTTAAGATGGGATCCTGTGTATTCATTGTTCATTGTACCATGATGGGATCCCTAGATCCAAGCACAGTTTAACCACAAATTCAATTCAAACCACAATTTCTTTTTTATACTATGATCCAAGTCAAAATTTCAGGAGCGGCTAAATGTAGCATACGAATCCAACGTTGCCAAGTTGGCTAGAAAAAGAATAGCGCGAATTTCAAAATTTAGGATTGAAGTTTCTGATATCAGTGGTAAACCAATAAACTTACTCGCATATTTAGCGAATAAGTTGCTTATAATTAAGATATTTTTAATCGTCTGATGCTAATTATTTGTTAATATAGGAGACAACATTCACACAGTTATATTTTTTAAGAAATAAATGTGAAGTTAAAACTGATTATTTTAATTAATTGTTGAAATTTTGAATGTTGTTTGTAAAGATTCTATGCTTGTAAATTCTAAAAAATAGTGTATGCAATTAACTTCATATACATAATAATTTAATAAAATAGTTTACCTTGTTACACTTACATCACTATTTAACTTTTGTGCGATGTTGGCTCTTTCTACCTTTGGTATTGACAAATGTTGAATATCAACGCTATGACCATAATGTGTCTTATCAAAGATTGCCTTTACTCTAGAATTAGTTTCATTCTTTATAAGTTTGATCTGACTAGTACAAGCAACATTAATTTTCTTAGATCCTTGACACTTCTTCGTTCTTTTCCGAATGTGGGAAACTTCACGACTTTTTCCTGCAAAATTAAAAATAAACAAACCAAAAATATTATTTTGTTTACAAGAATACCTGATCTACTACAATCACAATATACATCTTTAACGGAAACTGAAAAAACTAAACCACGAGGACAAATGTATTCTGCGTTGGAAACACTTTGAAAGTTTCTTAACCAAATCTGAAAGTCCAAAAAAAATAATGTAAGTACCTAATGATATTTAGAAAGTAAATGGATTCATACTGACCTTCAATTGTAGAGAATTCGTACATCTCTCGTTCCATTTCAAAATTATGACAATCCTCTAGGTGCCGTACTAATTCTAGTCGTAGCCTAAAAGAAATATTGCATCCCTCTAAACACTTAAACGATGTCACATTTTTATCATAAAATATTATTTGTGCATTTAAGCCATGAATTTCCTTTAAATGTCTATTCAGATTACTCTGGCTTGAATAAACTTTTGAACATTCTTTGCACATTACAACCATAATTATCTTCAACCGAAAAAAAACCCGCACATAAACGATAAACCAAAAAAATAAAGAATTGATGAATTGATATATTTTGTAATCTTTTAAAGATCTTTTCTACACTGTATCTATGGTTATGCTAATCTCTGTGACTAGCCAACTTGGCAACGTTGGATTCGTCTGCTACATTTAGCCGCTCCTAAAATTTCCTTCATTTGTAGCTAACTTCATCGGAACGGTGGCTAGACTTTAACCGACTCATACATCCAACTGTTTTTTTATTTTTCTATTACTCATCTATTACTCATAAAAAGAAGAATTTTCATAATGTGATTATTTGTGTAATCCAATCCTGTAATCTCAATTAGTACTTGAATGTTGAATGGTTTTTATTGTTTGAAAGTTGATGGGTGATTTAGCTTGAGTCTAAATTGTTAGATTTAAATCTTTACCAACAATTTTATATGAAGTGGATACCAATTTAATGTAAGTTTTGAATTTTTCCTAGGTTATTCTTTCATTTGATTTTAGGAAGATTACCTGTTTTATATTGACTGCCCATCTCTGTTCTTAGCTCATTATAAGCTCTGTCTTATATTTTCGAGTATTTGTCTATATGTGAGCGTTTTCAAGCAATTTTATCACCGAACATTTTATGCAGTTCCTTCATGTAGACAGGCTCAGTAGTTTGTTGTTTGATGATTGTTCTGATTATTCTTGTACTTTGTTTTGTTCTTTTTACTTCTACCTAAATGTCTATTAAACATTTTAGTTTTATTTCTTGTTTAATATTCAGATAAATCCATCAATATCAAGTTCACATCAAAGTGGTATTTCTGAAATCATGTATTTACTAACACCTACAAATTTTGTGATATCTCCTGATAAAAATTTTTAGTAAAATTTTTTAACCATTGACCAAGTCAATTTTTAAACACTAATAAGTGGATTTATTTTATTGGAATTTTCACCACCCAATTTTCTATCATATGTTGATTTTTAAAGGTGTCTTACTTTGTAAATTAAACTGTATTGCCTGATTTTGAAGCTAAGATCAAACATTAATTTTAAAATAATTTTGAAACTTAAAATTGACTATGTCCTAACGGTATAGTTTGATCCAAATCAGTATAGTATATGACAAAATGGGTTCAAAGGGGAAAGTGCTTCACTATTTCTGTTGCTAATTGCAATGAAAACACTAGGAAACATGCTTCAGATTCAGAGTAATTCAACCAGAAATAGATGTATAAGCAAAGAATATAGACATATTCTTTGGTATAAGTTCAGAGAAGTATTTTTTTTAATTCTCAGTTTTGAAAATTTTATTTATCTTGAGGCAGATATTAAAATAGGCTTACAGTATTTATATCTTAATATTTAGTTGGAGGTGATTTCATTTGTCCTGCGTATTATTCTATCATAAAAACTCAAACAAAAAATTCTTAAGATATTAAATCATCATTAGTAATTCATCATCAAGTTGATTTATGAATACACTAAGTATTTCACTCTAATACTATGGATCAGTTAAAAAAATAGTACCTGTAGATCAGACAGAATGGAGATAATTTGTTTATTGATATTCAATTTGGTCCCAGTAAAACATTAATTATAATGGTTTTTCATTCTGGAAATTAATGCTCACTGTCACTATTTACTTTTACATCTGTATCAGATGAAATTGATGTTTTCTAGATAAGAAGATGATAATTTGACATGAGACTGACTGTATGAACAATGATTAAAACAAAAAGAATTGTAATCAATGATAATTTTTACTGTATTGAATATCACTTTTACCTAGTATTTTCAAAAAATTTTGTTAAACAAAAGTTCATGTCAAAATTGACAATGTCAAGGCATACTTAAATATAGTCATTTAGCAAAATTTATGGTGACTACTTTACCAACAAGCTGTACAAATAAGATACTTCACAGCTAAAGTTAGTTGATTTTTTCCATAGCGCATTCCATGCTGGCATGTAGGAGCACACAAGTGCATCCTGTTATATTTTTGAAGTATTTTTGAAGAAGGTAGATGATTACAGTGGTAGGAATCAAATCAGTATTTCAATTGTTTGGTCCACTTTTTATTAACATTTATTTTTTAGGAAAACCTAATGGGTGATCAGGTGGACTTTGCAACAAGATTTCATAATCTTGATGGGGATTTAAAGGGAGAAAGGACCAAAAATTTTTTTAAGTTGTTAAAAACAACAGTTTTTGAAAATGAAGAACAATTAGACGGTGCCTTAAAAAGCCTAAAACCTAAATCTTACCAAGAAAACTTGTTTTACATCGAAACTTTAATTTATTTTAAAAGATCCAACGAACTCCTAGAGGTTCTAAAAGAAGGAAATGATGTTTACATAAGTAAAATTTTGAAGCAAGCATGGTTTTTCCAGAATATATTTGAAAATGTGGAGCCTGAGGCATTTGTAACAGAATTCTTGCCACATGTATCATATGCTGTTAAAAAGAAATTTCTCAATAGGGTTTCAAATCACTGGAATGAGCAAAAAATAGATTCACTTTTTGAAGCTCTTCTAAAGAAGTAAGTATAACTTAAGTGTTGTCATTATCTTCGCCATTGAACCATTTGCATTCAGACCATCTCCAATATCTTCAAATTTTCTAAATTTTATGAATTTTTTCTTTTTTATAGTCTGGTCCTTTGTTCTGCAATTCTTTTAGTTTGTGTATCTTGCCTGCCGCAAAGATATATCCATTTGCCCATATTGTTTATTTTGACATCTTGAATTCAATACATCTACCAAAGAATATATATGTATAATGCATATATATTCCTTGCATCTACATACAGTCTAATATATCATACTTGTCACACATATTAATAATTGGAACTTATAATAAATGGCTCAAATTTTTTCTATTATATATTTTATCCAGATATTTATATTTATATATTTTATATATTAGATCCAGACCAAGAGATCCGGGTACAAATAGAAATGGCAAGGGCAGCGTTCTTAAAATTCAAACAATTGTTCTGTGACAAAAATCTGAATACTGCGCTGAGACTGAGGTTTGTTGAATGTTACGTCTGGTCGCAACTATTGTACGGGGTAGAAACATGGACACTAAAAGCGCAAATAGTTAAAAAGATTGAAGCCTTTGAACTTTGGATATACCGGAGAATGTTAAAAATTCCATGGACTGCCAGGGTCACCAATGAGGAAGTGCTGAGAAGGATGGGACGAGACAAAAAATTGTTGAGAACGATAAAAGTACGCAAGACTGCATACCTTGGACACATACTAAGAAATAATAAATATAGTCTTCTGCAGATCATCATGCAGGGTAGAGTCAATGGCAAAAAGGGAATAGGTAGAAAGAGGAAGTCATGGCTGCGAAATATTCGAGACTGGACAAACATGACTGTAGACGAATTATTCCACGTTGCAAAACACAGAGAAGCTTTTAAAAATGTGGTCGCCAACCTCCGTTAATGGGGACGGCATAGGAAGAAGAAGATATATTTTATCAGCAAATAAGTTATCGTTTTTGCATTTGTATGATTTTCATCATAATTTAGTTTCTCTAAAGTATGCTTTTTAATCAATACCGTCACTGAATGTCAAATGGTTCAATATCTATCCATATAACTATTTTCTGTAACAAAATGCTGTAATTAAAATTTTTTGAGGAAATGGAAAAATTGTTGTTATTTTTTGTACAAAAGTCATATTTTCCTTTTTTCAGATAATCATTATGAGAATGGCTTATTTTTTATTGCATTTTAGTGTACATAGCTGGGTTTGTGGTGTTAAACTAATTTTATTTTTATACCTAACCACCCTACCGACATGTTGGACTAAAATCATTTTTTTCAGATATGGTTTACCCTTGGCAGCATCAGTCTTACATAAATGCAGTCCTACTAAAATCCAATCTGCAATTGTTGAGCATGATTTAGAGTTAAATTCAAACCAAGTACTTAACATTTACAATAAAAGTGAAGATCTATTTATGTTCTATGTGAATTTCAAACAAAAGGATTACAGTGATTGGAAGGTGTTAAAGAATATAGCCATAAAAAACCCAGAATTAGTGTTGCAACTTCAACGAGAAAAAAAGATTTGTTTGAACCGAGTTGGCAGAAGAACTTCTAAAAAGATTTTTAATATGGCTAATTATGACATATTAAAAGATAGCGAATATTACTTACAGTTTTTAAACAATGCCGTAGTTATTCAGAAATTAGGTAAAAATTTTGAAACTTTATTTAGAAATCTGTTTCCTAACCAGCTCGATCGTGTAATCTCCTGTAGGAGCTGCACATTATTAAATTATTATCCCAAAAACAAAAGATGGGATTTATTGAATCAAACTTTTATCGAGAAATTCAATGGCCAAGAGTTAAAAGATCTCTTGCTGGTTTTCCATTCAATGATACAGCTAAATCCACCCAGAGAAATTGTTGAGTTGTGGGCTGAAGCTCACTATAACGAACAAAAGATAGGTTATAGTCACTTTCTTAAATATTACCCACCTTCAAAAGCTGTACCAATGCTTAAAGAAAAAATTAATGTCACTTCTGACTTAAATGAGAGACTAAATTTAGTATTATTACTCATAGAAACATGTAGCAACAGTGAAGATTTGGATGCGCTGGTGGAAGTTTTGAAGTATATATGCTTCAGGTAAGATCTATTTAATATTTAACGTTTTGGATAAAACAATATTAAAATGCAACATTAACATTATGATATTATCAAGAATTATCTATGCAATATATTCTGCCTGTCATCTTTTTGTGGTTTTGCCTTATTTATTTTATTTTCCCAAGGCACAGGGATACACAGTTAACCTAAAATTTATTTTAATTAAGTACTTATTCATTGTATTTAAAATTTATTTGTAGTAATTCAATGATATATGTTTTCCACAGAATCAATCAAGTTTCTCATACATTGCAATTACTGGCAATAAGTGGCAACACCCCTCCTAAAGGGACCTCTTTATCATGCGTCACAACTATCAAGTCCAACAATATCTTGCAAGAGGGTGACTCACTCTTAAAAACGAAATTTGATACTGTGACACATTAGAGAATTGAGGCATCAAGCCAAGGGGGGTAAGTGAGGATTATCGCATTTTGAGAAAATGAAGGTTAAAGTTTAAATGTTATGATAAATCCTAGGCAGGTTTCTCTATTTTAATATTTATATTTTCAAACTATATGGGACTTTGTTTATTTATTTACCAAATTTTAAAAAAATATCAATAATAGAATGGTAATAAAAACTGGTAACCAGTTAGCTCGGATAACAATATATTTTACAAAAAAAAAACGGATGGTTTAAGATTAATTGTCTATGAAAAATATGTTGTCTTGCTGTTCAATATAATTGTTGTCAGCAACTTGCTTTTTCTTCTTCTTCCCGTTCTCCGGCTGAGTTGTTGTCAGTTCTTTGTAGAAGTTATGATAAATTGGTGGTATAAAATCCAAGAGATTTTGAAGATCTTTATACTTGGCTGGATTGATTGGATTTTGTTGCCTGGTGGTTTTTCTTTTAAGATCTGGAAATATATCAGAACTTGGTGGTTTGCCTTTTGTTGGAGGTTTTAGGCTTCTTTTGTCAAACAGAACATCGGTACCCAACGCTGTTTTGTATAGTAAGGTAAAAGGATCCTTTTTAAGGCGGAACCATACCATCGTCTGTATGCCGATTTTTTTGGAAACAAATAATTTATCAAGTGGTTCTTCTAAGGGGATAAAATTATCTGCCATATTGACAACAAGAAAGTTCCTTCTGGCTTTTGCCACAACTTTTCGCCAGTGCTCTGGAACAAACACCTGAGCTTCACTTGTTCTTTTGGCATTTTCAATGACGGCAAAATCCTGGTCGCATTCCATAAAAGAATGACCTGGCACAAAAAAATGGTTATCTACGGACTCTACAGAGGTTTTGGCTACGACATAAGACCAACATCGTATGATAAGAGCACTCTTATTCTGTCCTCCGCAATTATCGCTAAATGTGATAATATTCTTAACAGTGGAAGGCAACATTTTAATAATTTTAAGTAAGCAGGATGCCACCATCTCAACCACCCTGCCTCTCATGCCACATAAACATTGTGGCCTTACCACTTTTCAAGTCGTGGACGCAAAAATTGTATGTCCACAACTACCTGCTGTAAAACACCTTACTGCAAGTGAGGTGTGGGGTTGGAAGAGTTTTTTCCAAATCAAAGCATACCACTGCTGTCGTTACGTCATCCTTGAAACGAGTTATAGCTTCAGTTTGCCTGATCAGTTTCATGCAATATTCTATTGCAGATTCTGCAATAATCCAATAATGTTTTTATTAAAATAATAATAAATTCTCTCCTTTTGTTAGAACAAAAATATTTTTTTCCAAAGAGTAAACATCAAATTTTACTGGCCTATAAAAAAACCATTAAAACGCTACAATTGTGGTACTTTACTGTATTAAACCTTTTAAAAATCTGAAATCAAAGAAGTAATTGATCATAATATAGTTATATCTAATTTGATACTAAAGAATTTACCCAATGAATGCATAAGTTTAATTACTTAAATAAATCTAATTGAATATTAAAAGCCAGTTATTTTCCACTTCAATAGAGAGCTGCCCAAATGTTCTTATCGCCCAATTAGGTTGTTACCTATTATATCCAAAGTGTTTTAATGGCCTTTTCTGAGAAGACTACATTACAGTCTATTTTAAACGACAGTCATGCTATCAAATTGGTTTTAGGAAGCAACATGCTACCACCGAGCAAATTCCTTGGGTGGTAAAAACCATCTGAAATTCGCTCAAAAACAAAATTATTGTATAGCTGCATTTCTAGATGTTTCTCAATCATTCGATAACGTTTAGCATGTAGGTCTTATCTCTAGACCCTTAGGACCTATAGTATATCTATGGAAACAGTGTAATGTGATAGTGTGGTGAAATAATACTCATATGTTAATGCTGTTAAATTATCTTTCAAATGGCAAATTTCCAGATTATAGAAAAACTCGAAAGATGCTACCAATTCATAAAAAAGGTGACCCTATGAGTGAATAATTACCCTCCAATAACAATTTCTTCGGTATTTTTAAGAATCTTTGAATACAGTTATTATAGATAAATAATGTGATTGTTAGTAACCAACATGGTTTTCAGTCTAAAAAATCTGCTCATACAGCAAATCATTCCTTTTCTGATACTCTCACAAATTTAATAGATGCAGGAGATAGTCCTGTTAAGATATTTTGTGATCTTAGCAAGGCCTTCGACTGTGTCAATCATGAAATTTTAATTTGTAAATTAAAAATATGGATATTCAAGGACGTGCATTGAATTGGTTAACATCTGATTTAACTATACTTTGACAATATGTCAGCTTTACCGAGAAAGGCAAAAAATCAAATGCGAGTCATAAATCAAACTATCTCGATATTAATATAGGTGTACCACATGGCTTAATTTTAGGACCCATTCGATTTCTTATTTACGTCAACGATGTTGTCTCGGTTAACTCAGATGTATATTTTACAATATTTGCGGATGATATAAATGCCATAATTAACGGATCTGAAACATCTTTGGGAGTCCAAATGTAATTGTTTACTGTCGGACCTTTACTTATGGATGTCTTAATTGGAGAAAACATTGTGATGCACTTGCCGCAAAATTAAACTCAGTAACTTTTTTTGTTTCGAAAAAAACAAGTTTAGCTGAGAAACAATTAATAGTGCTTTATTATGCCCAGGCCGAATCCCGTCTAAGATACAGGATTTGTTTTTGGGGAACAAGTAGCCATATTAACGAAGTCGTTATTGTACAAAACAGAATAATAGTCTATTGTTGGTGTCCCTCATAATAATAGTTGCAGATAATATTTCCAAAAATTCAAAATACTGCCCTTGGCCTGTCTATATATTCTGGAGACATATATTTGTATTTAATAACCTCGAAAATTTTAAAACCAATGGGCAAGTTCCTATTAGTAGCTCCTAGTCAAGCCGCATACGTGACAAACACGCTTTTAACATTGAGGGACAAAGTAAAATGTGCCATGCAGTCATTAAATCTCGTACTCCATTGGTACGTGTTCGGATAAACGTTTTAAGCCCATTCGGATCAAGATGTAAAAAAAGGACTAACGGTATGCAGATTATGATTCTTAAATTCATATCCATCCACTCCTCTACTTTACTCGGAAAATAGAAATTCTCAGTCTTCTCAGTAGGACGAGAACTTCTAGTTCCTGATTGATGCAGATGCGTGACTTTTTCGTAGATACGAATTTAAGAATAATAATCTGTAACACCTACCGTCCCATTGATAGCGTAGACTTTATGTGCAATTCAAGTTTGTGTTAAGTATTTATTTTTCCATAAATAATAAAATTCAATTATTGTTTTAGGCATAGAAATGAAGACCCGAGTTTTCGTACAAATGTGTTGTGCACTTTGAGAAATGCATTCAAGTTAGAAGACTTTAATGAAAATCATTGGAAGTATATTAACGAACAATTTCAAGTATTAAGAGCACAAAAAAAATTTTCACTTTACGACAGTGGAGATTTTATTGAAAAACATTTGGAATATTTAGTTAAGAATGGTAAAGATTATAAACCGTTGCTTATTCAATACCTTAAAGATATGGTCGTTGAACATCGTAGCAGAGATTTCTGTAATGTAGATGTATCCATAAGTAAGCGCCTTTACACAGAAATGGTGGAGCATATAGAAGACGTTATTAATAGTGTTAATGATTATGCATATCGTGAACGTTTTAAACATGATTTTTTCTTAACAGTTCTGAGGTTTTGTCAGAAAAATCCCGAATTTTGTATTAAAATTGTAGATTTTCCACTATTTGTGCAGTTAATAGAAGACAATTTTAGTAATAATTGTAAATACGACAATCAAATAATAGCAAATGTTATTTTATACAATGTAAAATTCCCTAAATATGCTGTAGAATACAATAGAGATATATTTGAAACACTGCGACAAACTATTGCTGAAGATAAGTGTTTTGGTCCATTTGATGCAGTTTTTAGTAAAATTATTCTTACCAAAGATCGAGACGATTTCGCAAATAAAATGTTAGAATTTTATTTTGAAGAATTGTTCAAGAGCTATCCGGTTTCACGATTTGTCTGCTGGTTTCTAAAAAATGAACCAAAGATTTTATCTTCTTATATGACAATAATAGCAGAAAATTTTGATACGTGTTTCAATGGCAAAAAAAATTATAGACTAATAAAACATTATTCACATTTAGGATTTGATAAAATAATAAGCGACTCTCTCATAGCGCAAGTAGACAAGAATAATGTTGCCCTTACGAGATTATTACTAATAGCAATAGGTATTCTACTTTCTACTGATGATTTTATAACTTTTGTTTCTGAAAGATATTTACCCAAAAAGGACAAACTTGATCTAGTGGATGAAGAGATGTGTAAAATTTATATGATTCAGTGTGAAGTAGCCAAACGACTTGCTAACGTTCATGAACCTTACAAAATGCTTCCAACAATAATGAAATTTTGCAGAGGAGACTATTTACAATCCGCCTTACCATCATTGCAAAAAGTTTTTTATAGATCTCCAGAGAGAGTACTTTACTCATACGTAGAAGCTTTGTCAAAGCAAGCAGTATCTGCGAGGAAACACGCCATATTTCTCAGCTGCGAAGTTCTGAACAAAGAACATACCTTACATTTATTGACAAATAGAAAAGAAAGTAATATATCAAGTTTAAAATATCTATTTTCAGCAACTTTAAAGTATTTTCTGAAGAATCCATCTCAAGAACTGCTGGATAAAGTTATAGAGAGCATGAATAACATTGATGTTAACGATGAAGAAACTTTAGAGAGTTTAAAGGACGTTATTATACCTGTCAAATACAGAGCACAATATATCGAGAAATGTTTCAAGTACTTTGAAGGATTGAAATCAAAAGGGGTTAAAATAAACAAATATTTGAATGCTTTTCTGAATCACATGTCTGCAGATAATAATATATTAATGATATTGTCGGCGCCATTCATAACCGATATTATCAACCGTTACTTGCCTGTTATAGAGGAACGGCCTGGTTATATCGAGTATTTTGTGGTACGTGTGTTACAAACTCGTATACCGGAAAGAAATGAGAACTTCGAAACTGTTTTTAAAATTTTATCGAAATACTCTGATAGTATGAGAATTTCATTTTTTGAATCATTTATGTACATTGAACCCGACCAACAATTGCTAGCTTTGTTCGCTGAAAATTGGTGTAAACACTTCACTTTGATCGACAGTTTTGATGAACATATATCTTTGAAATTGAATTCGTTTATATTGGAAAATTTGTCTGTTGATGAACTAGCTACCAAAACTATAAATTACTTTGAACAGCTTATTACAGAATTTGGATATCATTGCTTTGAACCATTTGCGGAACAATTAAGGAAAGTTTTTAATCACTATGATACAGTGGAAAAATATACGTTTCATTTGGCTATTTTGAAATATAAAGCAACATCAACTACTTGTACTTTGGTACTAAAAAATATAGATAATATGAGTAACGATGACAATGTTAACGTTAGAAATACATTCAATGAAATTATTAAGATTATTAGAAGTGTTGAAACACCAATTGTTAGAATTAATTTAAAAGCGTTTCTTGTTAACAACTAAGTGAATACAATGCGTTATGCTTTCACGGCCATCGTCTAACTTGTTAAACTGTTTGTTCGGGCTGTTAGGCCGTTGTCTTCTGAGATTATTTCTCGACGTTTCGCCAACACTAGGGGTTGGTATCTTCTGGAGATGTTACTGCTTCGCTTGTAAGCTGAAACTGACGCCGCGTTGTGCTACGGAGGCCATAATTATATTTTCTACTCGCCTTCACTCCACTGGTTTCGGCGTATCATCGTTTGTAGCTTTTCTTATTTCGTGTTTTACGGGAAGGGTGTTTGTGGATTTTAATATTGGTATTCATGTTTTGTTAATTTTTAGTCCTTCTATCCGACTAAAATTATTTGGATGCTTATATATTTCCACCGCTTCCCGATATAACCGTGGGTATTACTGTGATGTTTTATCCAGCATCTGCGTTTCTTCAAACAGTATCCGAGGTTCTCCGCTTCCCAAAGCGTGTTCGGCAACGGCAGATTTGTCGATATGTCCAAATGACAATGGCTTTTATGTTCGTTTATCCTTGCGTTGTGTGTCTTTTCGTGGTTCCCACATATAGCATTCCACATGTGCATGGTATTCGGTATACTCCAGCCGTTGCTAATGGGTCGCGTTTGTCCTTCACCGATCTTAAACAGTCCTTGATTTTCTTTGTAGGCTTGAAAGTGGCCTTTTCATTGGCTTTTTTAAGTATTCGCCCAATTATGTTTGTTACCCCCGATATATAGGGCAAGAACGATTTGCCTTTACATTCTGTTTCTTCGTCCTTTCTTCTAGAGATGTTGTTCATCGCTTTATGTATTTCTCTTCTGGTATAACCATTAGAGGTGAGCGTTTTTTCAATATAAAGAAGTTTACTTTGCAGATGATTTTGATGATACCTTGTTTTTGGTCTATATGATAATTTGAGTTTCTGTTTAGGTATCTGTCCGTGTGTTGGTTACTGTTTGAAGAAACGCAGATGCTGGATAAAACATCACAGTAATACCCACGGTTATATCGGGAAGCGGTGAAAATATATAAGCATCCAAATAATTTTAATCGGGTAGAAGAAGGACTAAAAATTAACAAAACATGGATACCAATATTCAAATCCACAAACACCCTTCCCACTAAACACGAAATAAGAAAAGCTACAAAAGACGACACGCCGAAACCAGTGGAGCGGAGGCGAGTAGAAAATATTAAATATGGCCTCCGTAGCGTCAGTTTCAGCTTACAAGCGAAGCAGTAACCGCTCTAGAACATGCCAACCCCTAGTGTTGGCGAAATGTGGAGAACTAATCTCAGAAGACAACGGCCTAACAGCCCGAAAAAACAGTTTAATAAGTGAATACGGTTTTATTCTGCACCAGATAGGCTTAAATTTATTAGGTATTAGATGCCGAATTTATGCGACAGCACAAACAGAGCCAACACTCTTAGAATCACATATATACTCTAGATAAATAGAAGTATTTATTCACAACATGATGATCTAAATAAACAGTGTTTTCGACAGATCAATATGGATGATGGATCTTTCAAAGTGGATAAAAAAGAAAAGACTTACAAAAAATGGCAGCATTTCAAGAAATAATTTATAACATTGTGTGTAACCAAGTAGTAAAATGAAAACTGTTTTTCTCGTCTACTAGTAAATTGTTAATTTAAATGGTGGCATTTGTACATACGTGAGTATTCGTACAAGCATATAGATTTTTAAGTTCTTTTTGTACTGATTTTCATTATAAAGTATGGGTACAACTATTTTTACCAATATTGTTTTACATTTTTGTTGTACTAATGTAGCGATTGGCATTGTTTCGATTGTCTTGACACTCTTTTAAGTAGGTAGTTTATTTTGGCACGACGCCACAACTTAGTAAATAAGTATTTCTAATCAGGGATCTTATATAGTCTGGTCTCACAGCGACAAATCTCTTCTACCTCATTACCCTCCGCGAAAGAGTTAAAGCACAGAGTAAATCATGATTAGACAGCTGTGATAAATAACATTTGTTAATTATTGTTAATTTCTCTTTTATAAGGCTCTCGATGTTATTATTTTATATTATTGTAACAAAATAAATAATATTTAATTGTAATATTTAGTTTTATAAAAAGAATCTTTGTTAGCAAGAATAAAATATATTTTCTGTATTGATTTCTACCTAATTTTTAAATAAAGTTGAAATAATGTTAATGTCTAATTTACTATACGTATAGGTATCGATATATTTTTTTTATTATAATAAAATTACATTCATTGTATATAAAGCTATAGTAATGAAAACTAAAGTATTCAAAATGAAAAAGTCATGGAATCGAATAAAATACCTACAGAAATTTTAAAACTACTAAAAAAGAATGGCATCGATATTGTAACAAAGATGTGGGTGTGTGGCACTCTAAATGCACACCAATGTAGCAAGAGTGGATAAGATAGAGATGACCATATATGGAAAAAAATACTAATACTCTCTGGCGATTTGTGTACACAAAAAAACCTAACATGGGAGAGATTAAAGGGGGGTTATGACCTCATCCCCTGCCGGACGACAGTTACTAATTAATATATAATTTAAACGGTATTATTTTTTTAAGAAAAAGGAGAATTGCTGATTATTAGATGATATCTTCTTCTTTGAGTACCGTGCCCAAGTATTAGGCGTGGGTAGTTTCCATGACGATTTTCCGTTGAGTATCAACTGCATTATTCTGTATCTGCTTCCTCTCATTATATGCCCCAGATATTCGAGTTTTTTCTTTTTTATCATCTTTATTAAGTCGCCTTCACCTTGACCTACTCTGTTCAAGATTTCTCTGTTTTGAATTGTGTTGAACCCATGATATTCTGAGCATTTTACGATATAACCACATCTCGAATGCTTCTAATTTGTTTATCATGTTAACCTTCTTAATCCAGGTTTCACATCCATACAGTAATACAGGATACACATAACATTTTAGAAACTTAATTCTCAGCTGTAAGTTCAGCTGAGAATTGCTCAGAATATATCTAAGTTTCATAAATGCTCCTCTTGCAATTTCTACACGAGTTTTAATTTCTTCATCCGAATTTAGTGTTTATCCAACATCCTAGGTTTTTAAAATGGTTAACTTTTGTTATCGGTTCATTATTGACAATTAGTTGTATAGCGCCGAGGTTTTTACTAACCATAAGTAACTTTGTCTTTGTTGTATTTATGCTTAGTTCGTTATTAGATCATTCTCTAGTGACTCGATCTATAAGGAACTGAAGATCTTCGATACTTTCGGCCATGATCGCGGTGTCATCTGCATATCTGATGTTAATAGTTTCTCCCTCGATTCGAACTCCACATTGCCCTTCCAAGGCTTCGTTAAAAATTATTTCTGAGTAAACGTTAAACAAAGTTAGGGACAACACACAACCCTGTCTAATACCTCTTTGAATACAAATTTTGTCTGTTTCTTTGACGTCTATCAGAATAGAAGCTTCTTGATTCCAATATAGATGTTGTAAAAGTCTCGGATCTTTATCATCTATTCCAATCATTTCTAGATATTCGAACAGCCTACCACGTTGAACCCTATCAAACGCCTTCTCAAAATCATTAAAACAGACGTAAATTGGTTTCTATACTTCCCATGATCGTTGAAGTAGTATTAGCATTGAGAACAAAGCATCCCTTGTTCCCATTCCTTCTCTGAAACCGAATTGTTTATTTCCCATTGTGTCTTCACATTTCTGCTTGATTCTATTAAGAATTATCCCAAGAAGTAGCCCGAGGGAGTGACTCATGAGACTAATTAGGCTAAAGTCTTTACATGATGATGTATTAGGTTTTTTTGGAAGTGGGATAAATGTAGACTCCAACCATATTCGTGGCAGTGTTCCAGTTTCGTATATGTGGTTATAAATGTTTGTTAGTTCTAAGACATTGTCGTCGTCTAGAAGTTTGAGCCAGTCTGATGGTATTTGGTCAGGGCCTGGAGATTTCCCATTTTTGCTTTGTTTTATGGCTTTCTCTACTTCTGCTTTTAAAATATTAGGACCAGTATTCGTATACTTTGTAGTGTTAAGTGGTGGCCTCGTATCCAGGAAGAGCTCTTTTATGTAGTTTGTCCATTCTTCCTTTTTTTCGTTTAAGTCGAGAATAATTTTACCTTTGGAGTTTCTCATAAAGTGAGGAGTTCTTTTTCTCTGAGTGTAGGTAAGTTTTTTGTGTATACTAAACTCGTCATGTTTTCTTTGTAGTTCTTCCATCTCACGACATCTCTGTTCCATCCAGGCCTCTTTTGCTCGCTTAACCTCGTATTATGATTAGTTGCTGCATCTGCACTTGCTAATGTTTTTGCAGATGTAATACTGTTTCTAAACCTTCTGTTAATGATAATGTAGTCGATTTAATTTCTGACTAGGTTGATCAGCTGGAGATTTCCAGGTATATAGTCGTCTTTTAGGTTGTTGAAACAAAGTATTTATTATAATGCAATTATCTTCTTGGCAGAACTGTATTAGTCTCTGCTCTCTTTCGTTCCTTTCTCCAAGTCCATACTTTCATTAGATGATATAGATAAGATTAAAAAAATAGAAATACAAATAACAATTTTAAACCTTGAAAAGGAAGTAATAGATATTGTTTTAAAGCTATTTTCTTGTGGCATCTTAAAGCAATTACTATTTTTATTAGGAATAAGCCATAAGTTTATTGACGTTTCAATTTCTACTTCGGAAATCGTTTTCAAACGTCAATAAACTTGTTTTAAACTTAAATTCTGGCTTATTCCCAATAAAAATAATAATTAAAGTAATAGATGTTAATTAATTTAAAAGTACAAATAATTAGTTACAAAAATTGAGGTACTCCTGTCGGTTTCCTGGTGTCTGGTGGTGTGGCGAACAGGAAAACTGCAGACATCCGGTTGGATCCAGGTGGAAAACTCAAGATTGTTCTTTCAACGCATACAAAAACGAAAGGAAAGAAAACCAATTCTTTTTGGTTCCGACCCTTCTTAGGGGAGATCGACGGCTCAGTGGTGCTTAACAAAAATGTAACATAGAAACTTGCATAGAAAAATAATAAAAAATTTAATTCGTAAATAAAAGAAAAATTTTTAGATCCGTAATAGGTAAATAGAAGTAAAATCAGTTGTAAAAAAACTTATGTTTGTTGCTATAGATCTGGGGTACATACCAAACAGGATAAGGATGGCTTTGCCCAAATCGGAAATGAAAAAGCTAAGCCTCTGAAATCGATAAGTCTGATATGATTCATACTTTAGAAAAAAGCTGGATAGAAACGTTAGGGATGGTGTATTGGTTGAAAGACCGATACATAAGGAATAGTATGAGTATAGATTAGGACTCTACGGAAACTGCACTGTACCATATCGTACAGAAGATGGAGTAGATACGTTCTGGAATACCAAGAGGAAATGCTAGGTGAATTTCTCGATAGAGAGGAAGTATTTCAAAAACATCTACAAAGCAATGATAAAGGCGATAAGTCTAAAAGTAATTATAATTAAAAAAAAGTAAAATATAAAAGTAATACTTATAAATAATAAGTAAAAGAGCAGTCTTAACCGCACTCTTGTGGAATCTGGTCATGAATCGGTGATAACTGGACTTATAGCAACAACAGACATTAATATACAAAAAGAAAGTAAGGCCTATTTTAAAAAATAAAAAATAATTCTGCATAAATAGTTATATTTATATAAATATGTTACGAAGACCTCGTTTAGGCTTTCGCTTCTTCACGTAATGGCTGCTCTTTAACGGAGAACCATTTCTCGGGGTTTTAACCATGATATTTTTCTTCCAATTCCTCGCTTTCCGAAGACGTTGCCTTGAAGGATTATTTTTTAGTAATCTATAAAGTAGATTAGCAATTATAGTCCTACTTCGTTCTCTACAACCAAGTGCATCAACGAACATTTAACGCTAATGTGTAGACAAAACAACATTAAAGCGATGTAAAAATGCTCCTAGATATACACTTCTTTACCTGTAGAATTGATATTACCTACTGAAATATATTTCTATAAATTCTTTAATATATCTTTAAATTTTTATCTTGTAGTTATATCCAAATGTTTTCTGTTTTTGTTTTAATTATAAAAAGAAGAATATGGCATATTTTGTTTATGTTTACTGTTGACTGTACAACTCATCGAGATGGTACAACTGTACTATGACATAATTTGTCATTTGTCGAATGCCAGATCTGATGTCAGAGTCAGATACCCCTTGAATGTTTTTTTACCGGCGATTTAGTTTATATCTAATTTGTTATTAAATTTTTGAACTAAATTTTTGTAGAAGTGGATCCCAATTTAAGGTAAGTTGGTTCATCGTAAGCATTTTTACTAAATATTTTCAAAAAAATTTGTTGAACAAAAGTTCATATAAAAGTTGAAAATGTTTAGGCATAAATATAAAGTCATTCAGCAAAATTTATAATGACTACACTACAAACAAGCTGTGAAAACAAGGATTTCGCAGTCAAACTTAGTTATGATTTTTTACATGGCTCATTCCATGCTCAGTCACAGATTATTGCTTGCTTTTTCATTAAAATATAGGGACACACAAGTACTGATTTTATTTTACAAGTATTTTTGAAGATGGCCTATTACATGGAATCAAATAAGCATTTGAAATATTTCGTGTTTTGGCAGTTTTTATTAACACTTTTATTTTTTAGGAAAACCTAATGGGTGATCAGGTGGACTTTGCAACAAGATTTCATAATCTTGATGGGGATTTAAAAGGGGAAAGATCAAAAAGTCTTTTTAAGTTATTAAAAACAACAATTTTTGAAAATGAAGCACAATTAGAAAATGTCTTAAAAAGTCTAAAACCTAAATCTTACCAAGAAAACTTGTTTTATATTGACACTTTAATTTATTATAAAAGATCCAATGACCTTATTGAAATTCTCAAAGGAGGAAATGATGTTTACATAAGTAAAATTTTGAAGCAAGTTTGGTTTTTCCAGAATATATTTGATGATATAGAAGCTGAAACATTTGTAACAGAATTCTTGCCACATTTATCATATGCTGTTAAAAAGAAGTTTCTAAAAAGGGTTTCAAATCATTGGAATGAACAAAAGATAGATTCACTCTTTGAAGCTCTTCAAAAGAAGTAAGTAAAACAACTCAAGCCTCTTAATGTAGTTATTTCACCATTTGTGTTTTCTGTGAAATCATATAATTATGTCCATTCTAGTCAGTTGTCATTCTCTCATTGTGCCCTTATTCCATATATTGCATGCCATTTTACCTTCATTATTTTAACATCTTGGATTCCTTATCATTGTATGATTGCTATATTTGTTTTTTTGGTATATCTTATGGTCTTCTTCTTGTTCTGCTTTTTGTTCTGTGGATGTAGCTCAGCAGATACAGTGGTAACATATTGGCAATGTTTTCTGAATATTTTTCCTTGTACCACTAGATGTAAAAAGTTGTACTTTTCATTATTGATAGACACAGTATCTTATTATCAATGCCCCAATATGTGATAATATTACACTAGCATAATAATATCCACTATTTCTATTTATTATCAGAATATTGGGGAATATATACTAGACTAGATTAACTTTGAACCTCCATCTCCCAATGTAACTATGATGTAGTCATTCTTGTAGACACTTAGCTAAATTAAAATTGCTCATATAATAAGTTCTCAAATTCTAACTACCACATTTTCAGATTGGATAGTAAATTAAGAAATAGCACTAAGAACTTTTAATTTTATTACGAAACCATTTTAAAGCTAAACAAATCAAATCTGACATTAATAATATTGAACATCTGTTCAAGTAGAATATGAACTTTTATCATTTATTTTGGGTGTAATAATTGCCCTATTATAAGATGCATTTGACTTAAAATCATAATGTTTTCAGGTATGGTTTACCACTAGCAGTGATGATCTTACACAAATGTAGTCCTACTAAAATCAAAACTGTAATAATTGTAGAATATGATTTAAAGTTAAATTCGAATCAAGTACTTAATATATACAATAAAAGTGAAGAGCTGTTTATGTTTTATTTGAAGCACTATTTCAATAGCAATAAAGGAAAATATAATGACGAAAAAGTTCTAAAGCACATAGCCACAAAGAACCCGAAACTTCTGTTGAAACTTCAAAGAGAGGAAAACATTTTGATATATGGAATTGGCAAAAGAACTTCTAAAAACATTTTTAATGTGGCTAATGATGACATAATAAAAGATACCGATTATTACCTAAGATTTTTAAAAAACTCCATAGTGATTCGGAAATTAGGTAAAAATTTTGAAACTTTATTTAAAAATCTGTTTCCTAATACGCTCAATAGTGTAAGTATATACTGTAGGAGCTGCATGTTATTAACCTATTATCCTAAAAACAGAAGGTGGAATTTATTTAATCAAACTTTTATCGAAAAATTCAATGGCCGAGATTTAAAAGATCTCTTGCTGAATTTTAATTCAATGATGAAGCTAAATCCACCCAAAGAAATTATTGAGCTATGGGCTGAAGTTAATTACAAAGAACAAAAGGGAGATTACAATAACTTTCTTAAATATTACCCACCATCAAAAGCAATACCGATCCTTAAAGAAAAAGTTAATGTCACTTCTGATATAAACGGTAGACTGTCTTTGGTGCGCCTAATGATAGAAGCATGTAGCAACAGTAAAGATTTGGATTCGCTGGTGGAAGTTTTGAAATATGTCTGTTTCAGGTAAGATATATTATTTAGTTACTTAATACTTTGGAATTCGCAAATAATAACAAATTTGTTGTTTAACACTTTTGCGGTAAAATCAGTAATGCGATCTGCATGCTCTCGCCTCTATGAGTATCTAGTGGTGACTGGGACAAACATAATTGAAATATACCTATCGAGTGTATTAACAGGTCAACTCTTTTTCTTCTTCTATCTTCTTATTAGGCAGTTCTTCCTGATTCTGTTTCCTTGGATTATGCCTTTATATTGGTACTACATTTTTTCTGTCGCTGGTCTACACTTCTTCCCGACGGCGATTTGTCTTTTGCTATGTTGACTACCCTATCATCTGTCATTCTGCTTATATGATTGTTCCATTCTCGCTTCCTATTTAGTATTCAGTTATCTATTTTTTTCACCTTGCATGCTGTTCCAATTTCGTCACGTCTTTTTCGATCGCTCGGTGTCTTTCTCGTGATTCTTATTAGTATTCGAATTTCTGTTGTCTTTAGTATACTTTTTGTTTTGGATGTATCAAATCTCGTTTCAAGTAAATAATACATTTTTTGTTTATAGAAAAAGTAAGAAACAAATGTTCGAAATGTTGGAAAAAATTTATTACCTTTGTACAATTTGTGGAACAAAACTTATCTTATGAAAAAAACACACAAAAATGCGTGTATGGGTGACAGAACTAATTTAGGTCTCAACTACAGTAGTGTGAAATGATGTAAAACATTTTTTGGAACATAAAGCTGCTGACAATAACTACATAGAATGTTAGTTCGTTTTTCTTTTTTTTTTTGTTGAGCAAAATCTGCATCGTATATAATTTTTTTGGACATCTGGTGAAAGTGATTCTACATTTTCTCACCCTAATTTCGCCTGAAACATCAAAGTTTCCCGTTCTTTTTTTATTTTTAAATATCACAGGTCGAGATTTCTTTATTGTAAAGTCATCATGTGAATGAAGAAATACCTCTTCGTTACCAATTTTGGTTAGTCTATTTTTAAATTTCTTTCTCTTCATTTGAAATCCATGCAAAATCATTACGCCATTTCCTAATATAACATCCTCTTCGATGTCAGCAACTGTGTCAGTATGAACGAACTTTTCTATCACAATTCCTAATTGTGTCTGAATTTCTCCATGAATGTTGGTATTTTCACCAGCGGCAGTCCGCAGTCGCAACCTCATTGATAAAGGTTTGTTAAGGTTGTTTATAATAATTGTTGGGTGTATAATGGTCCTAATCGCACAAGTATCCAGCAACAATGTTTAGTTTTTACCATTTATTTCATCATTTATGTATACACTATCTTCACGACATTGTAAAGAAGCTATTAGTATTAGATGGCATTTGAAAAAGTTTCGGATTGAAGTTGCCCCCCTAACGCCAATCCGTTCTTGATTTGTGGCGTACCTAGGATAATTCGTACATGTGCCATTTTACTACAACTACATCAGCTTATGATCTTCGTTTTTTTGGATGCAGTGCCTTTCATCAGATTAACAAGCTGGTTGAGTTTGTCTTCAGCCGCCAATCAGTGACTTGTGTCAAAAACCGAAGAACCCAAAAAGAAAAGGCTGTCAACCTGACTATTGCTCTTCAAGTAGATGCCTTCGATGTGCTGCATATCATAGCCGTAGAGGAGACAGATGATTTTGGATTAGGAAAAGACTAAACATGTCTACCAGTCACAGTTCAAAAATCGAAGACAAAAGCGAGATGAGGCCCTTCAAGAATATGAGGTATATGTTGCCAGGTTATGCCAGGTTGCCAGGTGCAATATGCTTATCTAACAGCTACTGAAGACATGTTAAAAAAGTTGTCTGTTCGAACATTTATTGGTGGTCTTCGTGATCATGAAATGTAGAAAACACTGTGATTAGATTAGATGTATACTACGGCTATGGTAAGAAGCACATCCAAGGCATCTCCTCGAAGAGCAATAATCAGGTTGACAGCCTTTTCTTTTTCGTACCATCCATTCGCTCTTGCATCTGCTTCGAACTGTTTCATGTAGTTATTTCATAACGATTTTCTGTAGAAAGTTAGAACTTAAATAAGAACAGAACCTTCATTCCCTTCAAAGTCGGCCGTGGTTCCAAATTACATTTTGTCTCTTCGTCTTTTGTCTCTACTGTAATTGATCGAATTCCTCTGTCAGCTGTGCACGTTTTCTTTATCTTCTTTTTAATGTCTTTCAGTTTCTGTTCAAAAGAGGATCAATTTCTTTTATCTTTCCTTTAAAAGACGTAATATCGGTAACAACTTTGGTTTCATCAAGAGAAGAGATCTCAGAAGTGACTTAGGAGATTTTCAAATACATGTTAGCAGAAACTTCGTTTTCTTCAATGAAGAAATATCGTTAGAAACTTTATTTTCTAACGAAACAATGTCCGTAGAAACTTTGGACGTACCAGAAGAAACTTTATTTTCTAACGATGTAATCGAAGAAATCACAGCAGCATTCTGTGGTTCGTAAACACATACATTTCCGGATCAAGATCCTCTTCTTCCAGAGTGTTTTTCAGCCGTTGGACTAATTCAGCCTTTTTCTCAACAGAATTTAGTTCTCTAGCTTCCAGTTTCCGTCGTAAATCGGTGACTTTAAATCGCCATTTAACAACTCTTGTAGCCATTTTTCACAGAATTTGTTTAAATATGCCTAATTGTGACACCGATGTAATGTTTATTTTAATGTATTTACAGTGTTTCAACACTAACACTAAAACACAATTAGTTTATAATATTTAATTATTTAAAATCCACAAGGAAAATAATTCCTGCAGCTGGCTGTATACCACGTATAACAAAAGAGGTTAGTCTTT
This sequence comes from Diabrotica undecimpunctata, assembly GCF_040954645.1. Lineage (NCBI taxonomy): Eukaryota > Metazoa > Arthropoda > Insecta > Coleoptera > Chrysomelidae > Diabrotica > Diabrotica undecimpunctata. The sequence goes on along the minus strand of NC_092808.1, from coordinate 136,075,848 downwards.
GTATGTGGGTATATTTTATTTTATAAAAACCCTTAAAAGGGCAACATTAAAGCACGAACGTTTTCGGAACAACTGTTCCATCATCAGGTTAAAATACCTAAAATAAGTATAAACCATCTAATTACAGCAAACGTGGTTTAAAATTTTGACAAAGGTTAAAAATCAAAATGGTTATACTTACAGGTTACCATGCCTGAGCCACCAAAATATTTGGGTAAAAACCCTTTAAAATGTAATGTGTTACCAAAGATTGTACATGATGTTAATATTATTGTTATTAATATATTAATATTATGTTAATCATATAATATTATTATCATCATGTACAATCTTTGGTAACACATTACATTTTAAAGGGTTTTTACCCAAATATTTTGGTGGCTCAGGCATGGTAACCTGTAAGTATAACCATTTTGTTTTTTAACCTTTGTCAAAATTTTAAACCACGTTTGCTGTAATTAAATGGTTTATACTTATTTTAGGTATTTTAACCTGATGATGGAACAGTTGTTCCGAAAACGTTCGTGCTTTCAATGTTGCCCTTTTAAGGGTTTTTATAAAATAAAATATACCCACATACAAAGACTAACCTCTTTTATTTAATTATTTAACCGTAGAAATTTATCGCTCTTATATATAGTTGTCTTGCTTTTTGTGAGCCCTGTGGAGTGTTTTCGGCGTCGCTAGAACCTGTAGCTCGAATGATCAGAACGCTTTGGAATTATCTCGACAGCGATAGCTTCTTCGAACGTTCGATCAGTGGCGTAGCAAGGGTTTGGCGTAACACTAGAGTGCAAATAGGTTTCATCGGTGAAAAAGATTATCCTTAACAATCCAATTGGTCAGTATCTTTTAATTCTACGTAAATAATCAAGTCGCAATTTTTGCACATCGTGCTTTTCCATTAAAATGCGACGATTGGTTCTTGTTTTTTCCAGCGAAAACCTAAATTACATATTTCTTTTCTTAACTTAATACTTCTCAAATAATCACATTGTTCAGTAATTTTTTCTTTCTATTCTCTGTTATGTAAAAATTAATAATAGTCCGACTAAGTAAAGTCTCATCAAATGTATCCATTTTGTTTTGGTGGAGACGAAAACACTTTTTCCAGCATCAACTGCAAGACTTTTACCAGCAATTATTTTTATAGTTGAGAGACTCTAACCTTAAAAGTAGATTAGGTTAAAAATAATAGTTAAGCAGTGGTACTGCGACATAAACACCTGCCATTGCAGCAGTACGTTTCTGCACTTCGTTAAATTCATAAATAATTGTTCATCTTCTGCTTCATTTTTTGTAAATTTTAAAACCTAAACTACTTCTTGCACTTACCGATTTAGAATTTGTCGTTTTCGTACATTTTACTTATTTATATCACAACGTTGCAACACTGTAGAAGAGTAACCTTCAAGCTGTCCCCACTGTTCTGAATTTTTCCACAGCGTACGCAGAACGGCAGAACTCGTGTCTTTTCACCATATTGGTCTAGTGTATTTTATTGAATACAAATCATTGTACATCTGGCAGTTTCAGCTTATTTTTATTATTAACAACAAAATTATGTTTTTTAGACATAGAAACGAAGAGACGACTTTTCGCAAACAAGTGTTGGGTTCAGTAAGAAATAATTTCAATTTAGAAGATTTAAATGAAAACCACTGGAAATATATCGACGAGCAAATCCATATTTTAAGAATTCAGAAGAAATTGTACCTTAAGGAAAATGGAGATTTTATTGAAAAACATTTGGAATACTTAGTTAAGAATGGTAAAGATTACAAATCGTTGCTTATTGACTATTTTAAAGACATGGTTATAGAAGGCCATAGTATACATTACAGTTATAAGGATTTATCGCTAAGGAAACGACTTTATATAGAAATGATTGAACTCTTAGATGATGTTATTAAGAGTGTACAGGGTAATACGGATAATAAACATTTTAAACTAGATTTTCTCCAAACAATTTTAAAGTTTTGTCAGGAAAATCCCGAATACTGTATTAAGATTGCAGATTTTCCTGTATTTGTGCAGTTAATACATGAAAGTTTTAGTAAAAATTCTAATTTCGATAATCAAATAATAGTAAATGTTATTTTATATAATGTAAAATTCCCTCAATATGCTGTAGAGTACAATAGAGATATCTTTCAATTAATGCGAGAAGCGATAGAGGAAAATAAATCTTTGGGTCCGTTTGGTACACTCTTTAGTAAAATACTTTTTACTAAAGACCGAGATGATTTCGCAAACAAATTGTTAAAGTTTTATTGTGAAAATTTCTTTGAGAGATTTCCGGATTCTTCTATTATCGGCTGGTTTTTAAAAAATGAACCGAAAGTTTTATTGCCTTATATTGCAATAGTAGCACTAAATACCAAGTGCGTAGACCGTTATAAAATGTATAAACTAATTAAACATTATTCGCATTTAGGATTTGATAAAGCAGTGAGCGATTATCTGATAGCTCGATTGGATAGTGGTAACATCGATATATCAAGATTAATATTAATTAAAATATCTATCCTACTTTCTACTGATGATTTTATAACTTTTGTTTCTGAAAGATATTTACCCAAAAAGGACAAACTTGATCTAATGGATGATGAGATGCGTAAAATATATCAAACTCAGTGTGACGTAGCGAAACTACTTGGCTACGTTAATGAACCTTACAAAATGCTTCCCACAATAATGAAATTTTGCAGAGGAGACTATTTACAATCGGTTTTACCATCATTGCAGAAAAGTTTCTATAGATCTCCAGAGAGAATACTTTACTCGTACGTAGAAGCTTTGTCCAAACAAGCAGTCTCTGCGAGGAAACACGCCATATTCTTTAGCTGTGAAGTTCTGGATAAACAACACGCCTTGCATGTATTAACAAATACAAAAGAAAGCAATGTTTCGAGTTTAAAATATCTATTTTCAGCAACTTTAAAGTATTTTTTAAAGAATCCGTCTGAAGAGCTACTGGATAAAGTTATCGAGAGCATGAATAATATTGATGTTAACGATAAAGAAACTTTGGATAGTTTGAAGGACGTTACTATACCTGTCAAATATAGAGCACAATATATCGAAAAATGTTGGAAGTACTTTGAAGGATTGAAATCGAAAGATGTTAAAATAACTGATTATTTGAATTCATTTCTAAATCACATGTCTGCAGATATATTGTCAATACTGTCTGTGTCATTCACAACCCATATTATCAATCGTTACTTCCCCGTTGTAGACGAACGTCTTGATGATATCGATGATTTTGTGGTACGTGTGTTACGAACTCGTATACCGGAAAGAAACAGGAACTTCCAAATTGTGTTTGATATGTTGTCTAAATTTTTAAATACCATGAGAATTTCATTTTTTAAATCTTTCATCGATAGTATTAACAATGAACCCGACCAACAATTCCTAGCTATGTTCGCCGAAAATTGGTATAAAAACTTCAGTTTGATCGACAGTTTCGATGAGCATATAATTCTGAACTTGATCTCATTTAAATTGGAAAATTCTTCTGTCGACGATTTAGCCACCAAAACAGTAAATTACTTAGAACAACTAATCGCGGAATTCGGATATCATTGCTTTGACCGTTTCAACGACAAGTTTAAAAGTGCCTTTAATTACCTCTACGTGGTGGAAGAATATTCGTTATATTTGGCTATTTTGAAATATAAGGCAACTCCAACTACCTGTTCTTTGGTACTAAACAATGTAATCGATATGAGTGATGATGACGATGAAAAACTTAGAAATATATTCAATGAAATTATTAACATTATTAAAAATGTTGAAACACCAATTGTTCGAGTTAATTTAAAATCGTTTCTTGATGACAACCAAGTGAATCAGTTTGTAGCCAAAAAGCGCAAGGGTGCAAAACGGTTCCGTCGTTGTTAAGTTTTCCAATATTAAAATTCATTTTATTGCATTTTTATCTTATTTAAACTAATTTGCAGTATTAACCTACTAAGCTATATTTTTGTGCAACTTCTTTTGGTAAGTTTCGTGTTTTTTTATTATTCTGTCACTAAACATCAATATTAGTTTACTCTGAGCACTACTATAAGTGCTCAGAGTTTTTGTTGTTTTCCAGAATTGTATCTGACCTCATCTCAATATTCCGTTTTTTAATTTCGACTTAAATCTCGAAATACCGGATCTGAGGCTATTAAATGACTTCTGTATAATGTGATAATCTACTGTGGCACCTTCAGGCAGATTCTCTCAAAATCTGTCAAAATTTGTGATTTAGTTCTTCCATGACACTCTTTTACTATTTTTTATACTGCATATAAGGTAATAGTTATAATTTATAAATATACGAGCCCCTTCCCATATTAGTTGTTCCAACGTTAGATTGATAAGAAAATTAAATTTTAGAGAACAAAAATAAAAGTGCAGCGTAAATTTTAGAAGGTTTAATGCATCAAACAACATTTTTGAATTTCCTAATTATACAAAATATTTTATAACGTAAACTATTTAACGTTATAATGAAAACTATTGATTAAACAGAATAATAATAAATTTAAAAACACGCTGGAATATGAAATAACAAAAAAAAATGAAAAAGTTTACCACTGAGTTACATCCACTTTATTTTTAATGACATCCACAATTCTTCGAGGCATAGTTTTTACCAAGGTTTGACAAAATTCTAATGTAAATGAATACCATATTTCTTGCAATTTTTTCTTCAATTCGTTGACGGACCTAGCTGGATGTTTTCTTAAAGCTTTTTTCATTTCGCGCCACAAAGTCCCAATCGGGGGCAAGTCGGGACTGTTAGAAACCCATTACAGAAGTGGTATGCCATGGTCTTCAATCCATTTTAAACTCTTTTTCTTTTGAGGTATTACAACCTGCGCCGTGCTGTTGGAAGACAAAATCTTCCGCTGGTGTTAAACGGTGTTCCATAATCGGTAAAAGAGATTCTTCTAAAATATTCAAATATTTGTCCGTGTTTACAATCCCATCGATAAAATGTAACTTTCACAAACCTTTAGACGACATGCTGCCCCAGATCGTGACAGATGCAAGAAATTTGACTTTTCTCTTCATACAGTCGGGATGGAAAGCTTCATTTTTCCTGCGAATGACGCGACTCCTACTGTCTTCAACACACACTTCAAATCTGGAGTCATCACTCCATTGTATTGAATCCTATTGCGACAGAGTCCAATCTTTATGCTCTTTTAACCATCTTGGGCTATTTTTCTTTTGTTGTAATGTTAAAAGTGGCTTTTCCTTAGCCTAAAATATAATGAAATTTATTAAAATTTCGTACTAATTTTTTCGACTATAAAACTTACTTTGTAAGTACCAAATCCTAATTTGTGGGCCTCTCGGTGACATGTTGATCTAGAAACGTGTCTTCCAATAACGTCACTCCATAAAACGCTTAACTTCATATAATTTGCTCATCGATTTTTCACTATATTGCGTCTTAATGCCCTTCGATCTGCTTCGGTTATTTTACTTTTTCGTACATTTTTAGGTTTTGTGACCGAACCTGTAGGTTTGTATCATCTGACTTATTATTATTATTATACTATAGCGTGACAATTGCAACATATTCGCGATTTCCGAATTGGAGTATCCAGAATTAAAAAATCTAATGATTGAACAAATTTTCTCATCGATAACTTTACCTCGACCCATTGTACAATCCACAAAGGGCAAAGAGCTTTACAATACTACAAAATACATTTGACATTAACTGAGAATATTTTTGTTTTGATTTTATTTTTCCATAGCTACCTCTGGATTTAATGTAATAATGAAAAAATCAACGTATGTTGACATAAGTGAATGCGTAGCCAGGGTTTAGTGAATTTTTTTTATTGTTGAAAATAAATAAAAAACCATGAGGGCAATGTTTTTAATAAATATTAATAAAAATGCCATATTAATTAATGTGGAAATTTATAAAAACATGCAGGGTATAATTTGTTTATGGTAATCGATTTAAACTGCAAATTCCATAGGTGGACCAACTTATATGGGAAGGGACATATATATGTGTGTATATAATGATTTCATCCAGCGGTATTCAAATGTCGTTATCTCGTCTCTATAATATTCCTTTGGAAGTAGTGCAAAGTATTCATCTATGTTCGCAGAATCTAAATCTAAGGAATAGGCAGATACTCCGGCACTTCATAATGGATATCTTTCAATGTTTTAATTACCAAGACATTTGTTTAGTCATGTTAATTGTTCTGATGAAAAAACTTCTTTAAGGCCAGTCTACTCTCCACAGTGATTGTGTCCAGTTTCATTAGAAATTGTGAGTTATATTCTGCAGTTATGGTTTTCACGTTTTCAAGATATTCTATCTGCAAAGCCCTTTGTCTTTCTCGTTGATGGCACTGTCCTCGACTTGTTTGAAGTCTTCAAACTACTTCTATTCAAACTACTACTTCATTCAGTACTTTAACTGTTGGTGAGTTTAGAAGGGAATCCATGTTTCATTAATTGTAACGAATCGATGCCAAAATTACTACTGTTTTTCTTAAAACGCGTCAAGCACTTTTCGAAAAGTGTCTGGCGAATGCGTTTTTGATCCGCGGTGAGTACACGCAACTCCCATCTTCTATAAATTTTTTAATTTTCAATTATAGGTGCAGGATGTGACCACCACGTTTTTTTGATATTCTTTAAAGCACTAATAAATTCACAAATATTTATCCGAATAATTATACAGGGTGAGTCATGAGGAACTTTACATACTTCTACCATATGTAGAGTCTCTCAGGGAGCATATCATGTGGCCACTAAAAAATGTCAACTCCTCTTCTTTATTAATTAACAGGGTGATTGTTGTAATTGTGTAAATTGATTTCATTTTACTGTAGTGTTTATACGGCTCATTTGATTTTTTTAATTTTTGCATGATACAGTACACTACTATCAAGCATTCGATTGGTATTAGCTAAACTAAAAAATTCCAGGACTGGCTTTGGAAAAATTAATTTATAGATTCGTATTAAATATTACACCCTGTATATATTTTTTTTAAAATGCAATAAGTGATTTTTAAACTACATAAATAGCCAATGAAAACGACATATGCGACAATGTGGTCGCACTTTTATTAAATTTTTAGTGAACGATCAAATCTTACCAAAAATAGAACAACCATAATGAAGTATCAAATTATAAGGTAATTAATTTAAACAAATGTTATAAATTTCAAAAATTTTAATTGAAATGATAAACTGAGTCACTGCACAACAAAAAAAAAGTAACTACTAACAATAACGAAGAACAATTAAAAAAAAAACTAAAAATATGTACATAGTTATGATAAACCCATAAATTAGAACTGGAAAAGATACAATAATGGTAACAAAACAAAAATAATTCAAAATAGATTTTCGAAATGGAACCCTGCAGCCTGTACACATTTTTGTTGCCGAATTGTTAATTGACGTATTGAATTACGGATAGTCTGGGGATCGTTTCTAATAGTATTACAACAATGTATAATTCTATCAATTAATTGTTGTCGGTTATTAATATTCACTGCGTAAACTAGTTGCTTCAATCGTCCCCAAATATCGTAATCAACGGGATTGAAATCAGGGGATCTTGAAGGCCACGAAATAGGACCTGCACGTCCTATCCACCTGTTGCCATAAACATTATTGAGATGTTGTCTCACTGCCAGTAAAAAGTGTGGGGGTGCCCCATCATGCTGAAAATACATCCCTCGGATAGCAACGTTCGCGTTGGCAAGCAAATTCGGCAAAATATTTTGTAGAAAGTTCAAATAGACCTGCCCTGTTAAAGGACCATCAAAAAAGTGAGGCCCTACTAATTGGTTATTTATGACACCAATCTACACGTTAACCGAAAACCTTAACTGAGAACGACGTTCTCGAATAGCATGGGGATTTTCTTCTGCCCACACATGTGAATTTCGTGAATTATTTATCCCGTCTCTGGTAAATTGGGCTTCATCTGTAAATAGTGTCCTGTATAGCGTTGGTCGATTATTGTTAATCCATCTACAAAATTCCAACCTATCGATCTCATCTCCAGCATGTAGTCGCTGAACCATTTGAATGTGATATGGGTATAGATTATTTTTTAGTAAGACTCTACTTACTTTTGATTGAGTAACATTGAGTTCTCGACTTACTTGTCTAGTGCTTATTGTAGGATTCATAGTAACGGCGTCCATAATGTCATCTTCCTGCGCTTCATCTACATGTCGCTCTATTGTTCCTCTAGGAAAAGTGCCATTTTCTCGCAAATAATTAAAAACTGACCCAAATGTTGGATGACTAGCAGCCCTACCATTCCCATTACAGAATCCATAAACAAATATTATGTCTGCATATTCTCTGGTCGAAAACTGATGTGGCATTTTGAACGAAAGTAACAAAAGCTCTACCAAAACTAACACAATGTACTTAACGTAGATATGACAGAAGAAATATGTATTCTTGTACACATAAATAACAATTGATAATGACAATAATGACAATGGGTATAAAATATCAAGAAACGTCAAACGGTCAACGCCAACCTTCATTTTAAACTTTTTTAGATTTATTTTTATTTAGTACAGTTGATGCAATGTATTATTATTTGACATAAAATTTTAATCATTTACAATCAACAAAAACTAACACATACAAGATGTTTGACTTTTTAATCAATTTAATTTATTATTTATCGAAAATAATGCCCCAATACGATCTATGAGTAAAAATTTAAAATTGAAAAATAATTGATTCTATCGTAGAGATAATACAAAGTGACAGTAAAGATGTTAATTTTCTACGTATTAGATTATGTTGTAGGAACTCATTTTAATTAAAATGTTTGAAATTTATAACATTTGTTTAAATTAATAACTTATAATTTGATACTTCATTATGGTTGTTCTATTTTTGGTAAGATTTGATCGTTCACTAAAAATTTAATAAAAGTGCGACAACATTGTCGCATATGTCGTTTTCATTGGCTATTTATGTAGTTTGAAAATCACTTATTGCATTTAAAAAAAAAATTATACAGGGTGTAGTATTTAATACGAATCCCTAAATTAATTTTTCCAAAGCCAGTCCTGGAATTTTTTAGTTTAGCTAATACCAGTCGAATGCTTGACAGTAGTGTACTGTATCATGTAAAAATTAAAAAAATCAAATGAGCCGTATAAACACTACAGTAAAATGAAATAAATGGTCAATTACACAAATCACCCTGTTAATTAATAAAGAAGAGGAGTTGACATTTTTTAGTGGCCACGTGATATGCTCCCTGAGTGACTCTACATATGGTAGAAGTATGTAAAGTTCCTCATGACTCACCCTGTATATATTCTCTTAAAACCACATCATCCACTTCGTCGATGTTTTCCGATATGGTTGTCATCTTTTGATATCACCGCGTGGCATCTATGTCATCACAGCTATATTTAAATTCGTCTGTTCATTTTTTTACATTATTAAATTGAAGACGAATACTCTACAACCACATTTATAGACCGCAAAGGAATTTCAGTCGATATCAAATTCTCTTTACGAATAATTTTATCATTGCACAATACTAGATTGTTTGCGAGTTTTGATCAAGAACTGATCAGATCGCCTTCATTCATCGTTTGAAAAGTAAAACTGTAACTGATACTTTGACTTCCAAATCAATAGGCGTTGCCAAATAATTTGCTTATTGGAAGTCGAAACGTTATTAAAAAATCTTATTTTATAAATTTTATGTTGTTTTTCCAAGACAATATAAAAATGTGCCTTATTATTATTGTATTAACAATACTTTCATGAGTATTTATTCTGTTTTGAAAACTGCCATTTTTGTTTTACGTTTATGTCAGGATAGAAGATTTAATTTTTTCATCTGTTTTTTTTTTCAAACAATATAAAGGTACTGTTTTGTTATAATCGTTTAGATGCCTTCAGTTAAAACAAAGGGTAAATCATAATTCAGCAGCTGTATAAATAAAGTATTGGCACAACAAACGTCAATCGTGGTGATGTTTTAAAAAATGTCCACTTGCAGGCATTGATTAAGTAAAAGAGGGCAATGAAACAGGAGCGGACTCGTTTCTCTGAATAGCAGATGATACTAACACTCAACAGTAACTAACACGTCGCAGGTACGCCATCATAGACATATATTACAATATAGACTGCGATACAGTCGTGTTTTCCCAGTGCGACAGAGAAAACTGACGCAAAACAGTCCCTGTATCTCTGTCTAATGGGCCGGGTTTATCGACCACGTGACCTTCTCATTGGTCATTTAAGTCACGTGGTCGATAAACCTGGTAAATTAGAAAGAGATGCAGTGACTGCTTTGCGTCAGTTTTCTTTGTCGCACTGGGGGAACGGTCTTTTATTGTAACAATTGGACGGACTCAATGTTCATTTTGCGGGATAGGTAAGGGAATTTTTTATTACGAAAAGGATTAACATCTGTGTACCGGTTTAGGATCTTTAGATCCTCTTCAGGGTAGAATTGAATGTGTTGTTTGTGAGCGACAAAAGCAAAACAGTCCGAAAAACACAACTGAGGCAGTGTGTGTGGTGGAGCATCTTGGAGGCTGTTGAGATGGAGTCACTAATTGAATCGGAGGCGAGAGACTTGTCTGGATGTGGTGTTCTTTCCAGAAATGTAGTGGATGTGTTTTGAGTCAAATGCGACCGGGCCGTGTCTCTAGTTACTATTGTTCCTGTAGCCGTTTTTACGTCTACACCCAACTTCAAAACTAGTGTATTGAACTAAAATTTTGTTATTGGGTGTTTTCGCTAACGGCCAGGCCTCGTCATCTTTAGAGAGGTGGCCTGTCGTAGATAGCCCAGTGTGAATGTGTGTGTGTTAGCCTTTCAGTGATGGACGCTACCATTTCTATGTTACTTTAGCTCCGTCAGTCGTATAGACATCCGACCCAAGAATCCCGTGGAGTGCAGGGGTTCTGCTGTCGGTAGGGGGTCCCAGCGACGAGGATGCCTCGGTAGCAGAAAGAGGACCCATTTCACTGTCATGCTAGTGTGAGTGTTGTGTGTGTGTGTGAATGTGTGCGGGTCTGAATCGGCAAAGACGAAAAGCGTGTTCTCTAGTGATCCTTGTTCCTGCAAGCCGTTTGTGCGTCTGCGACCAACTTCAGAACTAGTGTATTGCACTAAAATTCGTATTATTGATCTCTTGCGTTAACGGCCAGGCCTCATAGGTGTTTGACATACGGTTTCGGCGCTTCCTGATTCAGGTGAGAAAATAGTTGCGGCTATTTTCTCAAAGACGGACAGGTATCATTGAGTCGTGAGATTGGGAAACCGCAGAAAACCGATCTCCACCAGTCCGGGGGTGTAACAATCAGTCTATCTTTTATTAAATGTCTATAATATGCCACTGAATGAATGCCGAGCTTTCGATCGCCAGTGGTAGAAGTCCGGTATTTCGAGGCGGAAATATGTATTTTCCTACACCTTTAGACAGTTGGCGTTTGCAGTATATTGTTTATTGCCTACCTTTCATTAAGTGATTAACGTTGATATTATTTGATGTTTTGAATACAATTACTAATATGTAATACTAATATTTAGTTTTATAAAAATAATTTTTGTTATAAGAATTAAAATATATTTTTTTATGTTGTATTAATAAAGTGTTTCAATAAAGTTATCGTTTGATTTATTATACCTCATCATAAAATTCCTATTTGGTATATCAATTTATATCAAATAAAAGAAAGTAAAGAAAATCAACTTGGAACATAGGATGAAATAAAGAAGAAATAATTTATATGTAACAAGTTTTTAAATGGGTACAAAACCGTATTAAAGACAACTATGATGAACCTAATTAAGCTGCATTTAAAAAAGGTGTAGATATTGGAAAGGAAGATCCAAAAAACTAAAATCAATTACGAACATCGATATAATATACAAGGATGGAACCAACGATGTAATATATTAAGGATGGAACATATTGATATTTTTACATGTAGCTGATCAACGACGAAACTGACGTCACATTATCGGCTACAATGTCCAACGTGAATATAGCTATTACCGATATTTTAATTTTAAACGGGTAAAATTATATGTTAAGTTAATAATTTAATGTAGTCTTTTTGGTAAATCAATAAATTCGTTAAATTTTTAATATTTTGCATCCAGTCATATCAGTGGCGTGCGATTCGCAACTACGTACCTGTAAAATATATCTATATATTTTTATGTTCTATATTTTTTTTATTTTACAATGTTACACGTCATTATATATTTTATTCAAATATAAATAAGAACGAAAATAAAAAATTATTGTACATACATATGTACCAAAAGAATTTTTTTCGAAAACCACTTACATTCCGGAAACAAGAGTAGGCCATTGTTATCAGCTACTTTGGATGCAAATATTTATTCATAGGTTCCACCCTTAGTATATTACATCGTTGGACGGAATCTTTGAATAAACACTTGCGTCCAAAGTAGCTAGTAACTATGGCCGATTCTTGGTTCCGGAATGTAGGTGGTGTACGAAAAAAATTCTTTTGATACATATGTATAATAATTATTTATTTTCGTTGTTATTTACATTTGAATCAAAGATATAATTACGTGTAACATTGTAAAATTTAAAAAAATATTATTTTTATAACATAAAAACATATATTTTACAGGTACGTGGTTACGCATTGCACGTCACTGGTATGACTGAATTCAAAATATTAACAATTTAACGAATTTATTGATTTACTAAAAATAATACATCAAATTATTTACTTAACACATAATGTTACCTGTTTAACATTAAAATATCGGAGATAACTATATTCACGTTAATCACCTGTCAAATTCACGTCGGACATTGTAGCTAGCAATGTGACGTCAGTTCCGTCGATTATGTGCTACATGTAAAAATATGAACATGTTTCGTCCGTAGTATATTTTATCGATGATTACGAATAACCATAATGACCTATGCAATGAAGGTAGACGTCAGCAGACGATTATGAAGAAAAAATACAAGGAAAAAACTTAAGAACATGAAATGTTAAAGAAACATATATGCCGAAGGAGGAATAAGATCACTGGTATTATAGAAGAAATCAGGAGATATAACATTATGTTGACAGCCATACAAGAAATGAAACAATTGGAATGCGAAATAATGGAACTTACAGATGCAATCTTCTTTAAGAGTAAAGTGTGAGTCAAAAGGCTAGGTAGAGTGGTTATAACCACAGTGGGTATGAGGACGGAAATAATTTCGTTTAATCATATTTCAGAAAGAATGTGTATCATTAGAATAAGAGTTACTAAAAGACACATCAGCGTCATAATTGTCCATGCGCAAACTGAAGAAAAGGATTAAGATAAAAAGGAGAAACATTATGAGAAGCTTACACAAGAATATGATTAACTACACAAAAGTGATATTAAAATAGTGATGGGCGATTTCAAAGCGAAAGTGGGAAAAGGATCTCAAAAAAAGATACTGTGTATGAGCGATTGCATCGTTTAATGGGACATATGATATATAGGTATAAAGCCAACGAATATAGACGCATATGCGCAGTGGCGCACCTAGAAATTTCCTGTGGGGGGTTTTGGTTGGCCACCGAAATTTTTTTATTCTACCTTCATTTTGAGTCCTTAAAATTTGTAAATAACCACCCCTGGGTGGGGAGTGTAATTTTATTTTATATTGTAGTCTTTATTAAAATCACTTTTTCGCCCGCTCTTTATTTGATACCTTCTGTTTTCCTTTGTTTCGGCAAGGTAACTACCTACATCCATTTAGAGTTTTCTATATTTGCTACAATGAAGTCTATTTTATATTGTAGTCCATTTTACCACATTCATTAATCTTCATTTGTAGTGCGACTGAGGCGATATTTAGGCTTTTTAGCAAGTTGGATTTTTGGCAACCCTCGTCCTCTATTCGGTCTTGGGACCGGCAGCACTACCATCGAGCTAGTCAATCCAATTATTTTTACTTATTTTATTTTTTGGGCTGCTTGAACTACTTGCTCTTTTGTTATTTTGATGATAGTAACTGTTACTGTCTTTTCTTTTTTTACGGGTTTTATGTCAAGTTTTTGTTAATAACTAAAGGTGTATTTTATTATTTATTTGTTATTTATTATTTATCTATCTTCCTTTCAATCTTCGGATTTTTGAGTTCATTTTATATACATATGTTTATAAGTGATAAATAATACAACAATAACAACGAATTATTTATTGGACCATCAACAACAAAGATATTTTTTTATTATAAAATGATTGGTGTACTCGATAAGGCACACGAAATTAAAAATTGTAGTTACAAAGCGAGGCAATAAGTTTATACAAATAGGTAATAATAAAAAGTCTATAAATAATGTTGAAAATAATATAGTTGATCACAAAAGTATCAGTGTAAATTATTTTTAATGTCTGTCTTTTTGATATAAATCCTGCCAAACTCTGTTGGGTTACCGAACATCGCCTACCTAGTTTGTTTTAAATATTATCTCTTGTCTTATGTCATAGTAAAATAAACTACAAAATTTTAATTAAATAAAGATGTACCTATGAATGAATACTTAGGTGCAAAACTATATTTTCGTCCTTTTTTTATGGTTATGGCTGTTTTCTCCGTTACTCGTTTTCTAATTCATTTTTTTGATTTTGATCTCTTTCTACCAATTTCTCTTATTTATATAAAGCCATGTTTTGCTGGATTTTAATTAATAATAGTAAGCGTTTATATTCTTTGATAATAGTTTCAATTTGCATCCTAACACTACCTAACCTAACCTAACATAACCTAATCTAATAACAATATTCTGCGCATAAAATACATTAAAAAGTGGACAAATATAGAGATCTTGAAATGTAAATAACAAGGCAATAGAAAATGGAAAGTGTTTCGACGATATTTATAATCCTATCAACTCCTGTTGTCGTTCCGAAGAATCTCTTAGACAACATCAAACGTCTTGGTCAACATCTTTATAACATCATACAAAAAGTATTGTATCTCGTGTCAGAAAATTTGAAGGAAGCTACAAATAAAATATGTAGTTATTACATAGCATGAATTAGACAAAAAATTATATTACATATAATACTAGCAAGAATTAAACTATTTTTACAACCTGAAATTACCAAGAAACAGATCGGTTTCTACAAAGAAAACTATTTTAAAATTATTCAAATTATCAGTGTTATATAGGAAGGTTATGTTAGGTTAGGTTAGTTGTATTTTTACTCTGGTTAATTATTTCCCTTACTTAAATACCAGACCATGAGGATATAAAAGAAAAATAGGCGACAGATCGTTTAGTTAAGCTTTATAGTAACACGACGTTTTGTTATTACTAAAACGTAAAGCTAGGTACGTAGAAATCAACTGGATTTCTAGGTGTATTAACCGTCCACGCTTGAGATAATCGGTCTCTCCGATTTAAATATAAAAGAAAGAATAACCTTCGTACATAAAACAGAAAATATAAGATATAAGTTTTTTTAAGTTCCACCTACATAAGATCTGTTTATTAACCAATAACATGAGTCGATTTTGGAGAATCAAAACAAGACTACGATGATACGCGTTGTCCATTTGAGAGACGATTACTCTTCAAGATATTCTAGACCGTAAGTAATGTCAAAATTATCGTATACAGCATATCTTTAAGTTGTAAGTTTTTAGTGATTTACCCCAAACGAGTAGATGCCCAGCAATGCTTTTTACGTCTTCACTTCAATGCGTCGGTGGTCAACCTCAGCTACAATTGTCTACTCGTGGTTGAAGAGACAATACAGAGAGGCAATATAGGTGTACCTACCCAACAATTACTGTATTTTTAAATTTCCGTTAAAGATAGAGCACATTTTAAATAGTATTAGTAAAAGGAATTGTTAAATTTTCCTATTTAGGAATGTAGTAACTCGTTTTCCAATTTTTACTGCAGCAAAATATACAAGAAAATACTAGTTATTTTTTACCTATTGTAAAATTTGCGATATGTAGTATGTAATATGTACTATGTAATACCATAGTGTTAGAAGTAGTCGACCGCAAGTTTAGAAATATTTTCATTGACCATATCGTACATTGTTTTCATACTGGAGTTCAGCTTGAATCAGCTGGAAAAATAATGTATTTAGAAAAATACTTTTAGTGATTTTTTTAGTACCAAATTGCTTTCTTGAATTTTTTATTTAATATGAATCTTGTGTTTAAGTTATTAAAAAAATGATATAATAATAATAATAGAAAAAAAACTAAAAAAAAAGAATAAACAAAAAATAATAAATATTTATGGATTTAAGAGAAAAATGTTTGTTAACACAATTCATACTATATATGGTATAGTAGTATATTCATACTACATTAATAGAATATAGTATTTCAGTAAAGTTATTGTGTACAAAAAAGATAAAATAACTAATAGTCACAAATAGTCTGTCTAATAGGCTAAGCCATACCCATTATATAATAAAAAAAACTTTTGTTTGATTATTTCATCATAGAGAAATCGTATTATACTGAAATTAAGATAAATTCATTGCTGAATAATCATGCATTTATAACGGTACCTATGTCACTTTATAAAATCTAATCAAAATTGATGTATAATTGTTTTGTTTTTAAAATTTAAATAAAATTTTGTAAAATCGAATAAAGTAATTTTATTATTTATTTATTTATTATTTGTGTTTTGAACAAATCATATTATATTCAAATAATTCAATAAATTATTAAGTTTGCTCCTAACGCCATCTGTTGACGTATTAATAAAGCATACGTTGTTTACTTGTGACAGACCTGTCAAATTCAAACGATATATTAAATTATAATAAGATATAAATCAATATCACTTCATAGCAAATTCAATTATTATATAAACTAAATAATATGTTTAAAAATATTAATTGTATTTATATGAAATTATTTTAAAACAAGAAGTGTGTTAAAAAATTTGAATTAAACAGATGACTCACTATTGTTAATAACCGGATGACATTTATGACTTTTAAATTTTGAAAATCGTTGCGAATCGAATCTTTTATTGACAACCATTCTTTTAATTTTTTACTTCTCATTTAATGTTTGTATCATGCAGTTTTTAATTTAAACCTACTTAGAATAAATATGTGATGACTAGAAATGAATTGATCGTGAGTAGTGGATCGATGTGAAAAACCGGTATTTTATGACGCTACGTGTGACGCCGCCATCTTGTGACGCTAGTTCCGTGACGCTCGCATCAGCATTTTACTTTAGAGAAAAAAGTATACAATTATATACAACGCCAGTATAGTCGTTTCGCTACAAAAACTTTGTGTTCCTTTTTGTGTATTTTTATGTTTTCATTATAGCGGCGGCGTCCTTTTTTAAGTCATTAATGACCTGAATGTATCGACAGTCTATTTGCTTTCTTATAATCGCTTTTAATATTGTCCATTCTAATCTAAAGAATCTAAATTCTTGTACAAATTACAACCATATATGCGATAGAGGGGAAAAATAAAAAATATGTTCTTAAGTAAATGATATTTAAGGACATATTTTGATAAACCTCGCTGATGAAAATAATTTATTTATTTTTGAACCACTGAATGTTGATATCCTAATAGAAAACTTATATTAATTCAACTGTACTTAGTGTCGAAGAAAAATTAAATTTTAATCTTTGTTATATGTTTTTTGCTTTTAGATTTTATTTAAATCACAAGCTGCACATTCACAGTTTTCGTCTTCCTAACTTGCAGCCGACTTTACATTTTAAAGATCACTTTTGTACTATCTACACGTTTATTTACAAAATAATATAATACAAATTTTTGTCTTAACTACAGACTGATAGTATAAATAATAATAAGGAAGGAATAGTTAAATATCTTCGCTATTTTGTGTTATATTTAGCAATTTGGTGTATCAAAGAAATAATACTTACAATTAAATTTTACAAATTTTACAAGTGCTAATAAATCAGAGGATAAGTTTAGCAGATGAACAACAGGGTTTTCGTAATGGATGATCGTGTACAGATGCAATATTCGTTATAAAGCAAATTACTGAGAAATCACTAGAGTATAATAGACCAGCATTTCTGTGTCTGATTGACCTAAAGAAAGCGTTTGACAGAGTAAGAGTCAAAGATGTAATCCATCTTCTGTATAATAGAGAAGTTCACCTAAATATTATAAAAACTATCGAAAACATCTACCAAAATAACAAAATGGAAGTCAGAATAGATGGACAACTTACAGAACCCATAGAAATAGGCAGCGGAATAAGACAAGGGGATCCATTGAGCCCCATGCTCTTTAATTTGATCATGGATGAAATCATCAAAAGCGTTAACAAAGGAAGATAGTCTGCAAAGACTGGTCTACAGATTTAACATAAGAGCAAAATAATTTAATATGACAATCTCATCTCAGAAAACTAAAACAATAGTAGTCAGCAAAGAACCAACCAAATGTAAAAAAATAGAAATTGATAGCATCAGTATTGAACAAGTAATGGAAATAAAATACCTGGGAATTACACTGTCTAGCTATGAAGACCTGCACAAAGAAGTGAGAGTTCAAGTACAAATAGCAAATAGACTGGCAGGATGCCTTAATAACAGTATATGGCGAAACAGACACACTAACACTGAGATGAAGTCAAGAATTTATAAAACCAGTGTAAGACTAATAATGACATATGCCTCAGAAACAAGACCCGACACAGCCACAACGCAAAAGCTACTGGAAACTGCAGAGATGAGAGTACTGAGAAGAATTACAGGAAATACGCTGAGAGATTGAAAGAGAAGTGAAGATATTAGAAGAAAATGTAACGTAGTGTATAAATGAATGGACACAAAATAGAAAAAAAAAATGGAATAACCACATAAGCAGAATGGAGGAGACCTGTGTCGTCAAAATAACAAGAGATAAGTAAGCAATCGACAGAAGTATCGGACGACCGCGCAAAAGATGGAGTGACAACCTTCCATAGAGGTATTAATCTGCCAATGAACAAGCAGAATTGCTTATAAAGAGGGAGAAGAAGAAGAAGAAAGAAATAATATTGGATTTATCTCATAAATTAATAGGTTCTTTATAAACCTTCTACGGGCTCCCACCGGTCGCGCCATTCTGCGCTGCACCTCTCTGTGCCGAACAGCACAGAGCAGAACTACATAGAGCGCCGCAAATTTGCGCGTGTGGTTTGTCGATAAGCAAATAAGTTTTTATTTACGTGCACGATGGAAACAAAATTAGCAAGTACTGCTGTTACAGTAATTAACCATTTTTGCAAGAAAAACGAAAAATCCGGAGGAGACGTCGTTATTAGGTTAGGCTCGCTCAGTTTACAAAGATAACAAAAACGTAATTTTTGTTTTAGCCTCTTCTACAGACCAACCTATATTGTGTGCACATTATACCCACGCGTCATGTTTCTTATTTTTTATATGATGGTTATTGCTTTTTGGATCCCACAATTCTAGTTTGTCTCTGATGCTTTAACTTCTTTTTTCACTCAAAATTCATCCCAAAAATAGAACAAAAACACAATCATAAGTGAAAATGTTCTTCGATCCCAAGAACCGTTCCAACTGAACGCGCAATTTTCTTTGATGTACCGACAACTAACGGATAACGTTCATTCTTGTTCGAACTTTCACGACGCTGCGCAATTTGCCTTCTCTCAAGTCCATGCCACGCATCAACGAACCAAAACGAACAGCGCAGCGCGGCCAATAGGGCTCCGACTTAATAGTAATAATTAATCAATTCTACGGGCACTGCAAAAGCTTCGAAGGACTTCTAGTTTCTTGAATTTTAATTTGTACTTCCTTGATCTCTTTTGATTTAGTTCGACTTTATATAAAATTTGTGGATATTTTTTTTCTTCCTTTTAATTTTAAGTAGATTAAATTAAGATCAAATAACACATGAAAATCACAAATATCAAGAGAAACTCTTCTCATTTTACGAATGTAAAGATAATGGACCACGCAATGCATTCATAAAAATTGTAACTTAAAATATACAAAGAAGATTTCTTGATGCATTGCAAAAAAGCATGAAAAGAAAGAAATACATACAACAATTACCACTTTCAATACTCTCTAAACAACTAATATCTTTTTGTGCAAAAAACACATCAACAGTGGAAACAGAACCCATTTTTAGTACTGGGTTAACTTAATATTTCCAAATCGTGGATGAAAAACAACCAAATAAAATCTACAAACTAAATATACTTTAAGATTCCTATATCAGATAGTTATACCAAACAAGACTAATCAATCTTCTAACCCAAATAGCAACAACCGAAAAAAGTAACGACGAATTCAATAAAATAAAGGAAAATGTACATAAAATAGTTTAGAAGTTCTAGAAAACGAAAAAAGAACTATTAGTAGAAAATATGTATAGAATATCTAAAGTAAAATATTTAAAAATGAATTTAGCAAAATTGTTAAATATACTGCGACATCGTATGTAGTAGAGTTAATTTAATCGACAATCAGTCTTATACAAATATTTTCGTTGAGCATTTTCGGATATTGTAATGCCGGCCCTTGCGCGACCGTTCAAGATTGCGATGGAAAATACATGGTCAACAATGGACTACCCAAGTCTGACGTCACAATCGGCGGGGATTTTATAAACCTTTCCAAACATTTCTAATTTGTGTATATTTGTCCCACAAAACGTTGGAAATATAGGTTTTTTTAATTGTTTGAAGAATAAATAAGGACTTTGGGTTATGAACATTCATTCTGTGCAATTAGTGTTGTCTGCTGTTAGTGACTTTGTGAGGTAAGGATATCAAAGTATTAAGATATTTACTATGAATGTTCATATTTTAAGATTGTGTTATTGTTTGATTAAAACTTTAATTATTTTTTTACTGTATTTCAAGGTAAGTACTTTGTTGTTGTTTTTATTAGGGTTATTTCAAAATAAATCAATAAATCATTGAATTTATTTACGTTACAAAATATTTAAAGGAATGTTTTATTCTTTTTTCGTTGCCAGTGATTTTATCCTGTAAAAGACTAAATATATTCGTTTTCTCGTAGTTTAAGTTGTAATATAACATTCTGTGGAAACCCTTTTATCAAATTGCCATAATGAGTGTTTAAAAAAATGTTTTTTGAATGTAGTAATTGTTAAAATCTAAATGACCTGACGACGGATCTGTCGTCTTTGTAACGACGCAAGCATAGCTTGGCGACAGCTTGTCGCTAAGGGAAGATAAGTAAGAAGTCCCGTTACTTCTTAACGGAAAGATGGTAAAACCAACCCTCCTCCGGCAAACGGCAAAAGCATTCTGTTTCAATTCATCGAAGTAACAACATGTAGTATAATATTATAATATTAATATATTTGTAATATTTTTTATTTTCATTACAAACAATTAAGTTTTTTCATATTATAACGTTTACATAGAAGTATTAAATAGTTTAATTTACGGTCTTGTGTTCCTTACTAAAACCACGGGAAGTCCAAATAATATTTAGCAACAAGTAACTGGAAGAATTCAAGATTTCCGTTTTCCACTGAACAGTTACACAATATACTGGTCCTTCGATTTGGATGCTTGCTGCTTTGGAAATACGAAATATCAAAGGTTAGTGCTTTTCCTTTTACCTTTATTTCATTTTTTACATTTTCACATGAGATTTACATTTGATTTGTTTCAATTCGGTGGAAAACTACTTCTATCTTAATTGTTTGTTATTACTCACTATTTTGTACAACATACGAAACATTTATTTGATTATTTTACTTGGTGTAAACGCGGTGGTGTACTATTACAGGGTTTTATTCCTTATTTTACATTTAAAAATAACTAATTTGATTTGTTTTTAAATAATTTCTGCATTCTTACACTACATCACTGAACATATATATTTTTACGTCCTATTTGGATGTATTTACTATAATTTGCTATAATTTACACTTTTGGGTTCTATAACCAATACGGTTCGTCATTTGCGTAATCGTAATCACACCTTATCGTCATTTCTACATCCTTTCTGGATATATTTGACATATTTTCTTAATTTACAACTTCTGGGTACTATTTACCAACCGATTCGGCTTTCCAACGATTCGGGCACGCTTTATAACTAAATAAAGCTACATCTAAATCACTTTAATCATTTACACATTTTCTGTGCTATTTTATTACAGCAATTTTATTATTTTATATTTTTTAAGCACAAAAAATTTACATTTAGTTACATTTTCATTTAACACACAAGTTATAATACTTAACATTGTACCTTACTTATTTTACATTTAATAAATTTACTTGTCACTATGGCTGAAGCTGCTGATAATGCTAAAATTAAACGCACTTCAATTAAGGGCACTTTAACTCGTTTCTCGAATTATTTTAACTCTGTCAAAGAGTTACCTGCAACTGAAATTAACTTTAGGGATTTACAGTTACGCCTTGAGAAAGTTGAGAAGCTCTATGACGATTTTGATAATGTTCAATCAATTATTGAGGCTGCTGACCCAAACTATACTACAAATGCATCCACTATTCATGACAAGGAACGAGCATCTTTTGAAAATCCATTCTTTTCTATCACTGGCCTAGCTAGAGAACTTCTTGCCAAACTTTCGACTCCTCCTGCTGGTCAGATATTCCAATCATCTACACCTTCCACAAGTGAAGGTAACATTTCTCAACAAAATATACGTTTACCTACCATTAATTTACCTTCGTTTGAAGGCGACTACGACACCTGGTTATTTTTTCGAGACACTTTCAACTCTATCATCCACACAAATTCCGAACTTTCGAACATACAAAAATTTCACTATTTGAGACTATCCTTAAAGGGCATTGCTGCAGATACAATACGCAATTTAGATATTTCTGATGCAACATATGCCACAGCATGGTCACTTTTAAGGGAAAGGTTTGAAAATAAACCACTTCTGGTTAATAACCACATCAAAAAGCTCTTCAATTTACCCAACATTTCTAGAAACTCACATAATGATTTGCGAGCCTTATTAGACGGTTTACAACGACATCTACGATCTCTTGAATCTTTACAAATAGACATTACAGGTTGGGATCCTCTTATTATCTACTTAGTCACTACAAAATTGGACAACACATCTCACCGCGAATGGGAACAATCGTTGAAAGATAACGCTACAAATTTACCCACATTAAATGAGCTCACAGAATTCTTAAAAGGAAAATGTAGAGTTCTGGAATCTCTTAATAATCACGATGATAAACTCCGCACCAAAGCAAAATCTTTTGTATCTACGAACAATAACAGCAACACTTTAAATTGTTCATTATGTTCACAAAATCATCTTATTTATTCGTGTCCTAATTTTAGCAAATTACAGCCAACCTCTCGCTTAAACGAAGCAAAACGTTTAAAACTTTGCATCAATTGTTTACGTTCTGGACATCCTACTAAAAACTGCAAATCTTCTGGCTGTCGCAAATGTGGCAAACCTCATCATACGCTTTTGCATTTTCATAATTCTATTCAGAACACTCCAAATTTGGAAGCATCATCTTCTCAAACACCTTCTAATCAAACTACAAACTCCTTAACAACTCACAACCATTTTGCTAGTTCGTCGCAAATTTTACTGTCTACTGTTTTAATTAAGGTCTTTGACTCCAAAGGTAACATGCATGAAGCTCGTGCACTGTTGGACAGTGGTTCGGAAAGTAATTTTATTACTCAACGGTTACTTAATACTTTAAAATTACCCACAACTGCAATTGATTTTTCTGTCTATGGCATAAATCAAACAAATTCTGTGGTTCATCTTAAAACTTCTCTTACCTTCAAATCAAATACAATCAACTTTACACGTACAATTTCTTGTTTAGTGATGCCTGAAATAACTGGAAGACTGCCTTCAGTCACACTAAACAGGGAATCTCTAAACATTCCCTCTAATGTTACATTAGCCGATCCACACTTTAACGTTTCGTCTCCTATAGACATTTTAATCGGTGCAGACACATTTTGGGATCTCTTATGCGTTGGTCAAATTAAGCTATCACATGGTCAACCAACTTTACACAAAACCAAGCTTGGCTGGATTGTATCTGGTCCTATACCTTTTCTTTCTCGTAACAAAACAAATTGTCACTTTTCTAGCAACAGAAATCTCGAAAATCAGTTACAGAAATTCTGGGAACTTGAAGAATTTCCAAGAACCAAGTTCTTTTCTGAAGAAGAACTTCAATGTGAGAAACACTTTAAAGAAACTACTTCCTTTGATTCTACAGGCAGATTCATTGTCTCTCTTCCTTTAAAGTTACCTCTATCAAATCTTGGTAATTCAGAGATTTCAGCTACCAAACGTTTTTTCTCTTTGGAAAAGAAATTAAACTCTAACCCAACTTTGAAAGCAGATTACATTCAATTCATCAGTGAATACTCATCATTAAATCATATGTCTAAACTTCCTCCAAATTTAGTATCTCATCCAGACTTCTTTCTTCCTCATCATTGCGTTTACAAAGGTAACAAGATTCGTGTCGTATTTGACGGATCTGCTAAAACTGACACTGGCTTTTCGTTGAACGATATACTTATGGTAGGTCCTACACTACAAGACGATCTTTTTACTATTATTTTACGTTTTCGAAAACACAAATTTGCTTTAACTGCTGATATCGTTAAAATGTATCGACAAATTCTTATAAAGGAAAATCAGCGTTGTTTACAAAAAATATTGTGGCGATCTGATCCAAATTCATCTATTGAGACTTATACTCTAAATACTGTGACTTATGGCACTGCTTCCGCCAGCTTTTTAGCAACGCGATGTGTGCAAGAAGTAGCTCACATTTACTCTGACCAATTTCCTGATATTTCGTCTATCATTTTACGCGATTTTTACGTGGACGATCTCCATACCGGTGCTTCCACCTTAGACGAACTTAAACGTATTCAATCTTTAACCACTGAATTACTTTCAAAACATGGCTTTCATTTAAGTAAATGGAAATCAAATTCAACCGAATTAAAAATCGATAATATAGATAACACTCCTTTGGACATAGGTTCCAATGAAACTGTCAAAACATTGGGTCTCTTTTGGAATCCCAAATTAGACGTTTTCTTCTTTAATGTTCAACCTACTGCAAACAATTCTAGGATTACTAAGAGACACATTCTTTCTGCAATTTCGAAGATATTTGATCCTCTTGGTCTCTTAGCAGCAGTTACAATAACCGCTAAGATCATTCTACAAGACTTATGGCGTCTAAAAATTTCCTGGGATGAAGTTGTACCCATGGATATTCATACAAAATGGTCAAATTATCAATCCCAATTAGTCAATCTTAATAAATTACAATTCCCTAGATATATTACTGTTTCAAATTTTACATCCATACAATTACATGGATTTTCCGATGCGTCTACTGCAGCATATGGTGCTTGTATTTTTATTCGTTCCTTAGATGCTCAAGGAAATATAAGTTGTTATTTACTCTGTGCCAAAACCAGGGTAGCTCCTTTGAAACATATTCTTACAGTTCCCCGACTTGAACTTTCTGGAGCCCTACTCTTATCTGAATTGGTGGACAAAGTAAAGCAATCACTACAAATTAATTTTGATGAAATTGTTTATTGGTGTGATTCCAACATTGTTCTAGCATGGATCAATACATCTCCCAACTTGTTAAAACCTTTCGTTGCGAACAGGATTTCACAGATTCAATCGTTGACTAATTCTAATTCCTGGAGATATATAAACACACAGGAAAATCCTGCAGATTTATTATCACGTGGTATTTCACCTACGGCACTACAAAATTCCGATCTATGGTTTCATGGCCCTCCATGGCTTTTATTATCTGAAAATTTATGGCCTCATCAACCCTTCAAACAGGTTAAAATTCCTGAACTTCGATCTTCTGTTAATCTATCCGTAAGAATTTGCATGAATCTCGACATTATTTACAAAATTTCTTCCTTAACTAAATTACAACGAATTGTAGCCTACATATTACGTTTCTGCAAAAATTCCAGGCTAACCATGCCAGAAAGAACCTTCACCAATTTAACATGTGAAGAAATTGCCTGTTCTCTGATTTGTCTTATTCGCATTGTGCAAAATCAGTCTTTTTCTGATGATTTCACACATCTCAAAAAGCATGGCAAGGTCGATCATAAAAGCAAACTTCTCACCCTGAATCCTTTTCTTGATCAAGATGACATAATTCGAGTTGGTGGAAGAATTCACAACGCTGACATCTCATACGAGAGAAAGCATCCCATCGTAATTCCACAAAAACATCATTTTACAGACATACTTGTACGGCATGAACACATGAAATTACAGCATGCTGGTCCACAGCTACTTTTATCTTCCTTGCGAGAGAAATATTGGCCTCTCAATGGACGCTATGTCGTTAGAAAGGTTGTGAGAAACTGCATCACATGTTTCAAGGCAGCTCCAAAACTCGAAACTTATTTAATGGGTAATCTACCTTCTTCACGTCTTACTCCTTCACGACCCTTTACCCACTCGGGACTTGATTATGCTGGACCTTTTCTTTTAAAGGACCGTCTTACGAGGAACTACAAGACTATTAAGGGTTATGTAGCACTTTTTATTTGTCTGGCCACAAAGGCTATACACTTGGAGGTTGTGAGTAGTCTGACTACGGAATGCTTTATAGCAGCTTTAAGACGCTTTACTTCTCGACGGGGTAAATGCGCTTCTATTCTTTCCGATAACGGGAGCACATTTAAAGGTGCCAACAATGAACTTTCCAACTTTCTCAAAACTAACAATTCTGCCATACATGACAGACTCTCTTCTGAGGGTATCGATTGGAAATTCATTCCGCCGCGTTCACCTCATTTTGGTGGTATCTGGGAAGCAGGGGTAAAATCGGTAAAATACCATCTTAAACGAGTAATTAGCAATACGGTTCTCTCCTATGAGGAGTTTTCCACTGTTATGATTCAAATTGAAGCAATTCTCAATTCCAGACCTCTTTTTCCTATGTCTAATGACCCCTCAGACCTACTTCCTCTCACACCTGCACATTTTCTGGTTGGATCACCTCTCACATCAGTTCCTGACCGCAATCTGTTAGATGTTATGGAAAACAGGTTGAGCAGATTTCAAAGGGTGCAGCAAATGGTGCAATGTTATTGGACACGATGGTCCAAAGAATACGTCTCTTCTCTTCAGCAACGCGTCAAGTGGAAGAAACAATGCAGTTCCCTTCTCAAGATTGGTTCCCTAGTACTTGTTAAAGAAGATGGACTGGAACCTCTTAGATGGACCTTAGGTAGAGTAACTGACATCCATGCCGGCAGTGACGGAATTGTGCGTAGTGTAACGCTAAAAACAAACTCTGGCGTATACAAACGTCCGGTTGTGAAGTTATGTGTACTACCGAACGAAAATCAACTTTAGTTTTTCATATTGACTTTTGGACATTATATATTTGAGTTTTTTGAACCCCCTTATGGCGTTCAAAGGGGGCGGCTTATGTTAAAATCTAAATGACCTGACGACGGATCTGTCGTCTTTGTAACGACGCAAGCATAGCTTGGCGACAGCTTGTCGCTAAGGGAAGATAAGTAAGAAGTCCCGTTACTTCTTAACGGAAAGATGGTAAAACCAACCCTCCTCCGGCAAACGGCAAAAGCATTCTGTTTCAATTCATCGAAGTAACAACATGTAGTATAATATTATAATATTAATATATTTGTAATATTTTTTATTTTCATTACAAACAATTAAGTTTTTTCATATTATAACGTTTACATAGAAGTATTAAATAGTTTAATTTACGGTCTTGTGTTCCTTACTAAAACCACGGGAAGTCCAAATAATATTTAGCAACAAGTAACTGGAAGAATTCAAGATTTCCGTTTTCCACTGAACAGTTACACAATAGTAATAGTTTTTGAGTTTATTTTTTAGATCTGGGCATATAATGGCTATTAAACATGTCTTGAAGATATCCAGTACTACTGAAGTTTTCAGTTATGGCAACAAAACTACTATTAACTACGAAAAATCGAATATCTTTAGTCTTTTACAGGATAAAATCACTGGCAACGAAAAAAGAATAAAACATTAATTCCTCACAAATTCACGAACAACAAATAATACCAATCGAACAGAATGAATGTTCATGACCAAAAGTCCTTATTTATTTTTCAAACAATTAAAAAAACCTATTTCCAACTTCTTATGGGACAAATACACACAAATTAGAAATGTTTGGAAATGTTTCTGAAATCCCCAACCATTTTGACGTCAGAGCTTAGGTAGTCGATTAATTTACTATAGTTTACCTATTTATAGCAGCTGCAGTAGCGCACCTAGAATTTGCCTCTGGGGGGGGGGGTCCGAAATTTTTTTTATGATGTTACCTCCTCCATCCACCTCCATGACAGTGTCGGAATAGGGTCCTGGGGGGGGGGTTTAACCTCCCAAACCTCCCCTACCCGCCCTGGGTGCGCCACTGAGCAGCTGTAAATCGACAAGAGTCTATGTGGATTTAGGACTGGCTTCGATGAAAGTTTCAGAACAATTGAATATGTGTATAAATAGTTAAATTAAAAGTAGATTTAATCTGAATTATAAATTTGTATTGTAAAGTCTGAAATATGTATTATATAAAAAAATATGTTGCAGTCTTAGTGTAAATAAATTAAAATAAGTTTTGGAAAATTGTACATAAATTAAAGTACTGTAATAAAAGAAATTAAAATAATTTTAATACCCTTATAATCACAGTGGCAGTGCATCTATAGGTCGTACAATTTTATTAATTTGTTGTTCATTAGAACTAGCCTAGAGAATTGATTGACATTTTTATTAATGATTTATACTAGATAAAATAAGAAGCTCCAAAATAGGAAGATATTTTTCTCCTCCTGTAACACATTTATTCGTTATTTTTCTTAATATTACATCCTAATTATTTCATTATCCTTAAAAAGTCAACAGTACGTGTAAAAAAGCGGACAGATATAAAAATTATAATTGTCAGTAATTGACATGTTCGAAGAAGCAGTGTTTTAAGCTAAAATTTTCGTTTTTTGATTCTTGTTGATTATACGATAAATTTACATTAAAAATATACAAGGCTCACTTGATAAAATACTCACATATACGAAAGAAACAAAAGAAAACATTTACCAAAATTGACTTTATGAATCCATGAAAAAATTGAAGTTATGGTATAAAAATAAGAATTTATATCAAACGTGTCAGTTTTAAATAACGGCGTCATTGTTTAAACATTGATATTATAGCAAAAATCACGGAGAATCAATATTTTTTTTTAATACTTCTTTCCTAATTAGAAGTTTTCAGTTTTGTTTTCTTGAAAGGTCATGAAAAAACAATTCATTTTCAAAAATATAACCCCTAAAATTAAGTATAAATAATGCCCTAATATGTTTATAAAGTTTTTTGTTAATAACTTTACCAGAAATGAAATGAATATGAAATAATGCCATTTCGATATTCGTTTAGCTGGTAATTTTTCACAAATTAAAAAAAAATTGTTCTAAAACCATTTGTGATAGATAGTCATTTGTTTTTCAGAAATTCACCATTTGTTTGAAATAGTTGAAAATAATTTATTTTGTTATTATAAATAACTATTTGGAAAAGTGCGAGTTTCAAATAATTCCAAATATGAAAAGTGGTGGAGAGAATGAACACGTCGCTTTCAAAAGAGAAATTGGAACTTCAAATTGAATTCGTCTGCAAATTTTACAATATATTTGGAAGTACTGGGCCAATTTTGATGTTTTTTTTTAATCTGTGCTATTTCGAGAAAATAATAGATAATAAATGCAGAGTCAGTTTTGTAGTGGCCTCACTTGAGAAACAGTTAGTGAGTAAAGCAGACGTTTGATTATAAAATGTGCACTGTGCACGTGGATTTAATAATAAACACCAACAAAACGAAGTATATGAAAATAAGCACGCAACCACAAATCCTACCACCACTTGTTATAGAAAACGACGTCATCGAAGCAGTGAACGAATTTGTATACCTGGGAGCGCTCCCTAACATTGAAAATAATACAACCGCAGAGATAAACTGCAGAATTTGCACGGTCAAAAGATGCAATTTTGCATCTGTTGGCGGAAAATTTGGTATACCAAGGAAATTGTTAAACTTAGTTCAAGCCACTATGACTCACACAGAAGCGCAAGTACGAGTCTAAAGTCAACTGACAGATTCCTTACCGATAACTAAAGGGCTAAAATTGGTAGAAGGACTAACTTCGACTCTGTTTAATATTTGTAGGAATATTCTAAAAACGTCTCTTAACTCAACAAATACCGTTGAAATACTTTAACACCTTTAAAAGAAATATATTGGGAAGGATATCGGGACCCATTTGGAACAATGGTGTGTGGAGAATAATGTTAAACCATGAGTTTTATTAATATTACAAAAAGCCGCAGAACATCTTATGACAACATCTAGCAGAACGCTTACTGGAACTATGGTGAGGAGTCTGCCAGTGAGAAGATTAATGAATAGGTGGTCAGACGAAGGGATCACCGATACTAGAAAAATGCTGAGGCGAATAATACTGGTGAAGGCCAGGACTTGATTTCGGATGTAGCGCCATTAGAGAGGGCGATAGCCTTTCACGGTGGTATGTTGTAGCGATATATTGGATTCCTATATTGCAGGCGTGGTCCGGAATTATTTCTTTTTGTAGTTTAATTTGGAAATCTCGGGCGAATATATAAGAAGTATATATTTATACGCGGTATAAATACCACGAATTTTCAAAAAATACGCTAAGTCAGAAATCAGATACAATTATTCCTGTTAAACCTGTGTAATAAATAATGAAGAAATCGATCTATCATTCTTGTAAATACTTTGACACTTATCAATATGGCATTACATATTTGTATGTATATTAAAGGTAATATTAAAGGTGCTATTAAATCAGTATAAACCAGACGAACTAGGTAAAAACACATAGTTGTGATGTACTGAGTTTTCGACTGCCTCTGTAGAGTCATCCTAATATCTCTACCATAATCTTTTTTTCTTTTTATGACCTTAATATGACTGAATTGTTATAACGGTATGTAATATGTATTTATTATTACATGTATTTAAACTACTTATGATAGTGTTGCACAACAAAAACTCTGGGAAGTTCTCGAGAAAACAAATATTAATGCAACCTTAATCAAGGCTGTTCAAGACCTCTACAACGACAACACAAGTAAAATAAAGAAAGGTCAGGAGGTATCCAAGGGTTTCACTATCAGCAAAGGACTCGAACAAGAATGCTGCGTGTCTCCTACTTTGTTTAAGATCTACTCGGAGCAAGCGATGAAGACGTAGAGAAGAAAATGCAGAAACATGGGAAATTCAGAAACTCTAAACGACGCAATATTATACACATTGAGTTTTGCAGATGACCAGATAGTGATGGCTCAAGACTATAAAGACCTCGATTATATAGCCCGTAAACTTATCGAAGAATACAAACTATGGAAGCTATAAGTAAATATCAAGAAAACTGAATACATGTGTATTGGGGGCATTCAACAAAATATAATCTTGGAAGAAATACAGCGAGAAATAAATCACTGTCAAAAATACTAATATTTAGGCATGCAAATAACCAACGATGGCAAATTAGACGAAGAAATTAAAGATAGAAATAACCAGGAAAGACAAGCTATTAGGCAATTACACAGTGTACTGTGGACAAAACAATCTCCAAACAAAACAAACACAAAATCTATAAGAGAATTATAAAAAGCATTGTTACATATGGAAGTGAGGTATGGCAACTGAAAGGAAAAAACTTAAAAGCATTAGAAGCAACAGAAACGGACTTCTGGAGAAGAGCGGCTTCCTAGAAGGAATCGATAAAGACTTAAGGGAGAGGGGAGTTGAAGAAAACCTCTGGAACCTCCGAGATAAACGGAGACTGGAAATCAGAAAACGGCGTAGAACGTTATAAACTGATTGATTGATTGATTTACACTACTAAGTTCATATCTCCCTTTGTTTCTTTAGTTTATGTGATCTTAAAATTATATGAATAAGACATAATCTTTGGTAGAACATATTACTCTTAAAACCGTATTTAAATAAATATTCCAAATAGATAATAAACAAGTTTTTATAGAAAATAAAACGAATGATATAAACATTGTGCCAGACTTTGTCTAGTTAATTTAAACAGAGTTATTTGTGGAAAGAAATAATGTTTTCTTTATTTTTCGCAATTTAAATGCAGCTTTATGAATGTTTGAATATAATAGTACGATCCAAATCTAAAAAATATGTTCTTAATGTATACAATTAACTGGAAAAATGACTTCTAAGTGTCAAAAGTACGATTACTAATAAAAATTAAACAATTAGTGGAAAGTTGGCTAAATGTATGTTTGCTAACTACTAAATTAAATAGTATTTTGTATGTTTTAAGATTTAATTTGTGTTATATATGGTCTCCATGAAACATTTGACATGATAAAGGAATTATAATAGTTTAAATATAGATCTAATATAGTACTGAGTGGAAACCTATAATATAAAAAAAATTATTACTGGAGATTTTTAGAAATTTAGTGATAACAGCATCTGACAAATATGGCTAAAAGATAAACACAGATTATAGAAAAATAAATGAACAAACAAAAGAAATAAATAAAATAAAGGTGGCTACACACATAACTTCAAGTTTGATTATTACAAACTAGTACAAGCTGTTAGAAATTTTCGTACTCGAGAAATTTTTTTACGATAAAAAAAACTCCAGTTTGCATTTCGATGGGCTTTATATTATGTGGAACATAAATATATTGTATAAAACTACTTCCAAAAATAAAATTACTTTTATAGCCGTCATATTATATCGACATGTCCATATTTAAGGAGATTAACTACTATATTAATATTAATACCAGTATTTATCAGATCTTCGCCAGGCCTTCACCTTTATTGTTTTTAACTTTTTTTTACTTCCTTTACCTTTTGTAAGCTTAGAGCTTGTTCGTGCATCTTGTAGATGGCTCAAGATTGAAATTTTGAATTAATTATGTAGCCAAAGTTTCCATGTGTTGTACCATCAATTCTGGTTTAGTCTATTGAAGTTCCCATTGAAGTGAAATAGCTCTTTTCTGCTTGTAATATTCAGTGTGATATTTAAAAAGTCGTAGTAAATTACAAACTAATTTGATTAACACTGTTAGTTGTTCTATCTTAGCTGCTTCGCAATATTTCAACATTTCATTTGGCAGAGTGGTATTTAACAACTTAATGCCTTTGTAGTTTTTTGGGTGTTTTTATCGTCTTTTTTAGTAGCGTTATTTGTGTCTATGTCTACAATATTCCGGTATATAATTCTGTTTTATAATTTTGTTAATTAAGGCTCTTCGGTCTGTAAGTTATTCTGTCAATGCTGCTCCTCAATATTTTAACATACGACGAAATACCCACATCTCAAAACTCTCTAAACATCATAAGGAGGCGATTCTTTATGTCCAAGCTTCCATCAGTCAGTTCAAGATTTCGGTGAGAAATTGCCGCAGTTTTAAGAAGGTATTTTGGGCCTATTTTATTCTACAAACGATTTCTTGCTCTGGACACAGCTATTATGGTTCTATAGAGATAATATGACAACATATATAATTGTTATATAAGCTATCACTCACGCTTAACATTTATGTGTATAAGCTCTCGGCACACTTGCCTATTAAATTCACTTGGTAGCGTTTTAATTTTTCTAGCCATTAAAATGTTTGTTAGTGTTGTACCAAGATGTGACTACATTATTACTGTTTTTTTATTACGTCTAAATACGCCATAATTAGGTTCCCATGTAATTAATTTTATCTGGGTGTGATTATGTTAAAAGAATGTAATTTTTCCCCTGAAAATGACTGCGTATTATAGACGCAAATGCATTTTCTTTCCCCCAAGCACCTAATAAAAAACGTCTATATTACCCTACATTAGTCTGGGAATAGGGTGTATAACACACAAATGCCCAGATTTCAATTCGTTCTTAGGTTTGTTGTTACGATGGTTCGTGAAGGTAAAATTAGTTTTTTTAAATACAGTTGTGTGATCAAGAACTTGGATTTAAGCCATAAGTATGAGCTCTTTGGCCACTTGAGCTGATTTTCCTTACAACTTCACCATAAAGCATCAATACAATTAAAATCTTGCATAAAAACCGTAAAGTAAAAGCAAAATTTGTACAAAAAAATATTAGATATGCTGTCAAATTTACAGTTACATGTGCAGCTACATGGGATAAGAAAGTATAAAACTTTGTTTCAAGCAAGCAAGTGTAATAGTAAACATAGACGTAAAATAGAAATGGCTTAGAAATTACAGTAAAACTTCTGTTAAAGTGTGCCTCTCTACAACGAAAACCTCTGCTGAACGGACGGCTGAACTGGAGAAGTCCATAACGATTCCTAACGCCTTCATTTGGATTCTGGCAGCGTGGAGAGACAACTTCAACCAAAACAATTGAAAATTGTTTCATTGGGTGCCGCTTTTTAAAAAAACGATAGTAATGGAGAAGAAACTAGGACCTGGAAGATGATTTGCCGTTGTCAACCTTTTGCGAAAGTCATAAAGTTGAAAATTTCTGAAACTACCTAAAGATTGATGCAGCCATATTGACGGAAAATCCTGAAGTAAACTTAGCTAGTTGTGTTAATGATTTTAAAGAAACCGAATAGGTGTCCAATGTTTCCGACAATGAGAGTGACAATGAAAAATACAATTATGTACAAACCAAAATGTATAATTAAAGATCAAGCAAATCGAAACCTCTTTTTTTATTTCGATTGATTAAGCGATAACTCTACACAACGGACAATTATTTTCCCCGTCGGAGTCCGTTATGGAGAAGTTTCACTGTATAAGCAGGATGAAGAATATTTTATAAATAACCTTAATAAATAAAATAACAAATATAAAAAATAGCTATCAGATCAAACAGAACATTATATTGATGGAAGATATCGCGAGTATTACAAAGGTAAGCAGCTTGAGGATATTACAGTAGCCAGAAAATTGGAGGCATTGCAAGGATTGTATGATATAAATACGGAAAAAGATAAAAAAGGGTGCATTTTTACAAAAAATAATTTTTACCTTAGATTTTAATGTTAATCGATATGTTCCACATAGTTATTTTACGTAATATATAATAATAACTGACTAAGGATTAAAAAAATCAAAATAACAAGCATTTTAGGAATGCTGCATAAATTAGATAAAATCTGTGACAGTCAACACGACGGATGACATGTGACAAGACTTATATATTAAGCGTCATCTGCTATGGAAACCAATTAGATCAGAATAGAAAATTTGTCGACATTTCAAAAGCATTTCTATTTGTCTTTACAATGTGACTTCCTGGGAAGGAATCATCATCATTGGTGCTACAGCCCTATAAAAGAGCCTCGACCTTCCCAAGTCTATTATGCCAGTCAGTTCTATCCATTGCCAACTGTTGCCAGTTTGCTGCGCCTATTTGTCTATCATCCTCATCTACACCATCCCTCCATCTGAGTTTTGGTCTACCCCTATTTCTACTTCCCACAGGTTGTGACATAAGGATTCTTCTTCTAGGAGGTTTGTTCTGCTGTGATCTTGCCAGATGTCCTGCCCATCTTAGTCTTCCTATTTTTATAAAGGATACTACGTCTTTACCACCAAATATATGTTTATATCTGTGATATATCTCGTAGTTGTACCTCCTTCTCCAAACACCATATTCACACATGCCACCAAATATTCTTCTCAGGATCCTTCGTTCAAATATAAGCAGGAGATTTTCATCTGCCTTGGAAATGGTCCATGTCTCCGACCCATATGTCAACACTGGTTGTATAAGGGTTTTGTATATGGTTATTTTTGTTGTTTGGCTTAAGTTTCTGCTTCTCATATGTCTACTCAGTCCAAAATAGCATTTGTTTGCTAGGATTATTCTTTGCTTGATTTCTTCTGTCATGACGTTCTCCTTGGTGATCAAGGAGCCTAAGTATGTGAAGGATATCCTTCCCAGGAATATTGCCCTATTTTTGCATCAACGTTACAAAGAATATCTTCTGTACCTAAATCTGTACAGTAGCTTTTCAGTACAAATATTTTTGTACCTTCTGTATTTAAACTGTGCTATAAGTTACCATTTATGAAGAGCCATTGATGAAAAGCGTCATGTACTTAAATTGTTATTGTCTTGAAAAGTGGTTTCTTCGTTGAATATCCAATAAAGGAACTAAAAACTAATCTGTACATCTTCTGTATATCATACAAATACAATAGCTTTTAAACATCGAAATTAAAATTGTTTTAAATATAGGATTTTTAATAAATATGATACTCTCACTAAATACCTCTGTTTAAAAATACATTTTAATCTAAATTCAAATTCTGGCAAAACCACCATATTGTCGTTGTTTTACTACAGTTCGTAATACTGCAATATATTAACTAAACACTCAATTGATACTCGTTGTTTACATTACTACTTTCACTACCTCTAACAGAGTTCACGTAATCATTCACCAACTCACTGTTCGCATTTTTCTCTCCTTTCAATCGTTCCAATTCACCAGATTTCTGCATAAGACTTATTTCGCTATACGAAGGCGGAAAGTCCGGAAATACATCTTCGTACGTCGGCGGGGGTACACCTAACGAAGTGGGAGAAATCCCTTTGGAAGTTTCACTAGAGTCCAAAATGCTAGGAGTGCTTCCTAAGTGCCTGTGCGTATTAAATAGATCAGCGCTGATCTCCATAAGTTCGAGTTCGGTGCGTAGGACGTTACGGTCCACAACCAGCATCCTGCCGTTGGGAAGGAGGATCACTGTTGGGGTGCAGGCCTCTTCTGTTCTTGTGCTACCTGTAAATATGAATATATGTTATAAGATATCTAAACTGCTTGAATACATTGGTTGTTGAAGTGTTGTTTTTTTCTACGTGTTTTTGTTTTGTTGGCATTTTTTATAGATGGTGTTTAACACAATATATTTGTTATTTTTCTTGCTAGCCTCTTCGAATCATTGGACATAATAGTAAGTAACAATAAAACACTGAAAACTTTGTTTTCAAACTTCCACAAAATTTATTTTAAATTCTTATCACTACAACTGTTTCGGCTGATTGCCTTTCTCAAGTGATCTGTTTTTGGTATGGGTTTACACTTTATAGTCTCTAATGAAATAGGTTGAGGAGGGGAGAACTGTTTGTCTCAAGCTGGTCATTCAGAATTATATCTGTGTTTTTTAATTTGTTGATTTCCATAGATTCTAACAAAGATAGCTTAAGGATTTTATTTTGAATGTGGAGAATTTTAAATTCGTCATTAAACAACGACAACAAGAGCCAACATAAAAAACACTTACACAGTGGTGCGTACAAACTTAAATGTGGCGACTGCCCAAAAACTTACATTGGTCAAACAGGTAGAAATTTTAATAAACGAATAGCAGAACATAAAAGGGCTTTCAATAATAGAAAAACAGATTCTACATACGCACTTCACCTTCTAGATCATAATCATTCTTTTAATGACGAATTTAAAATTCTTAGGTTAAGTTAAGGGAATATCTTGGACATCCGTGCAAAATAAATGATTTTAAATGTATTTAATTATCGTCTAAATTTAAACAGTGGTGAAAGTGTTAGAAGTTTAATCGATAAAGTAAGTGCTATGACAGGAGTAGGTTCTAGTACTATTTCTAAAATACGCAGAAAAGCTACGGAGAAAAAAGGCCCGTAAAAAAGTACGAAAACGTACCAAAAGTAGAGTGAACAGCAAAAAGTTCACTTACGACGCAGAAGTTCAAGACGTTCATAATTTTTTCTTTAAAAATTTAACACCTATATTGAACAAAGTTTTTGCAATGGTTAAAAAAGTCAAAGATTTAGCAAACATAACACGAACAACAATGTGAAGAATACTCCATGAAATGCACTTTGTATTTACAAACGAGTAGTAAAGTCGACCATGATGGAACGGTCCGATATTCTAAAATGGGGGCATCAGTATTTGCGTGAGATAAAAAAAATTTCGTTCAGTGGTTTATTTGTTTCCTAAGATATCAACATAGTGTTTCCTAAGAATGGAAGGACCTCTCAGTGACTTCAGCCAGGGATGCGTTTGTTAAGAGATTGTCAACAGACCTAAAATAGCCAACAAAATGAGATCCCCGATTTATTATAGTGCATGCAGGTAATGAACTGGGCTTTGTGGATGGCTGCTTTTTGGTTTTTAACTAAAAAAACTTAGCAAACTATCATGATGAGATGGATGGTTCTATATTTGAACTGGTTTAAGGAAAAGCTGAATCCTAATCTTCCAGAGAAAACTATTGTGGCGATGAACAACACCTCGTACCCATGGTACAATGAATACACAAGGTATGATATTGCGCATGACATTTGACAGCTGGCCCAGGTGTATGACGTAGTTAAGATCGCCTGAACCACCTCGAACCCATTATTACAGCTTAACGTACACATTAATTTTGAAATTGTGGTTAAAAAGTGATCTAATTTTTTTTTTAAATGTTTTGTTTTGGTTATAATTGAATAAAAAATATATTTTCAGTAGCAAAACCTTTACTTCTCTTAGAGATTCAGGCAAAATATTTATTTTTGTTTTCATACATATTTACTAATAATATAAGTACTCTTTTTGTATGCAAATCCCTTGAAATTTAAAATTTTTCTGCAGAAGAAATACTGTGAATAGGTAAATAGTAGTAGATTTGCTTATTCTGATTCACTGTCACTCACTTCCAAGCAGTTTTACTGAAATAAAAACAAAATAGAGTACAATAGAGAAAAATCTGTTTTACAATTCAATATGGTATTTTAGATGAGTTATAATGAAATTTAGTAAAATAAAAAATATACACATTACTATAACCTACCGATTATTATATGCAAAATTTACTTATCAAACAATATAATAATATGAAAATAAGACACAAATTAGTTCAAACGCAAAACACAATAAATATCGACTTCAGACGACTTTACACCGGCAAGACAGAAAGCTTGTATAAAAACAAAAGTTCAACAATAATATCGGTTATCAATGGTGACTATTGCAAATTGCAAGTTATGAGATAATAAATATATTTTAAAGTATCTTAATACTGACTGAGTCATATATTTTATAATAGAAAAATAATTTATATATATGCTTATATATGTGTCTTTATACAAATGGTGTTTAGTTACTATTTATTTATACTGTATAGTATATAGTAGTTATTTGCCATTGTATATCTGGTTTTGTATCTTTTTCAAAGTACGCTGTGCAATTGCTTGTTGCAATAGTGACAATGAAGATAAAATCTTTAGGTTTCATACATTTCCTAAAGATAGCGTGACCAGAAAACTGTGGATTGTATCTTGTTGTAGATAGGATAATTTTAATTGTAATACTGCAAGAATTTGTTATACACATTTTAAAACTGAAGATTACCAAAGAAATCTACAACAGGAACTTTTAAATTACGTTTCTAAAAAGGGTCTAAAACTCAAACCTGAGGCAGTACCTAGTCTTTATTTGCCTAAATCAACATCGGTTACCCTTTTAACCAACCAAAAGAAACGCGTACAAGGAGGCGAACAAAGAGAGTCCAAAAAGTATGTTGAGCAGCTTCTTACTACTTCTAGGTCAACGACGTAAGTCTAAATCTTTATTTTTATTAATTATTAGTCATGAAACCTTAATGGTTTTTTCATATCGATTTGTTAAGTAAGAAATTAGCCTCAGCCTGCTATGCAATTTGCAATAAGAACTGTTTCGGAGGAAATCAATTTAGCATCTTCCAAAATAACATATTTTTCTTTGTTAAATCATGTTATCATTATTAAAATATACAATGTTATGATCATTATAGACAATACCAAGATAATTTTATGTGTGAATATTACAAAAATGTCATTTTAAATGTTGTGCAATATTGTGTGCCCTCACTACACTCATATTCGATGGCCAGCTAGCTCATTCGATATAAATAAAGTTGACTTTGTCATTATTTATTTTGATTTTGTGTTTAGTTCAGTAGGTATATATACGTACAAATTTTGTGTACCTCCATTACCACTTTTCTGTATATTTTTAAACATCTGAAATATCGAACTCTGGAGTATAAGTTAATTAACCTGTACCTACGTGTAATAAAAGATAATTAAAACTTGTCTTATAAAGGATATCTATGTTTTATAAAGGATAAATATTATAATAACATAATTTTATTATCTCTTTATAATTACTATAATTAAATTAGCCAAATTATATAAAAAAAACTTAAAATTAAAAGTCTTTCCTATACAACTACATTCAAATGTTGCGGGAATAAGCGATCTTGACTACGTCATGCGCGAAAGCGAACCGATTTTGGAACATTATGTATCATACCTTGTGTATTCATTGTACCATGCCTCGTACCATTCGAGGAGAGAAGTGATTCCGACACAAGCGTTTAAGTCACGTTTAAGAATATAAAATATATATTCTTGCTTTATCTTGCTGTTTTAAAAACTTTTGTTGTTTTACTTATTTTAAATTTTATATGTATATTACATAACATACTTAGTTGTAAATTGCCGTAATTACTTTCATGACTGAATTCATTTGCCAAATAACATAAATATTGTATTAGTAAACGAAACATATGCTATAATTTAGCAGCAAAATATTGAGTTTGGCGTTAAAATCGCTTAATTTGACAGTGAAATCACTTAAGACAAATAATTTTAATAAATATAAAAGACCTCGTGTAAAAATAGCGACGCTATGAAAATAAGAGGTGTTATTATCCTCATTGCTTTAGTATTTTTGATTTATACAGTGGTCGTATCAATAAAGCATCTCCCACCAGTGTAACGTTATAAACCTCACATGTTTGTTACTTTTCTTTAAATAATTATTATAAGTATATATTATATTATATATAAGTATTTTGTTCTACTATTTATCTTCTAAAAATAGTTGGCGCTCCACTCTTCTATTTAGTAAATATTCTGTTAATCTATAAATAAGACAAAGCTACGACTTTAATGTAGAAATATGATTATTATTAAAATTTGGTTTAATTACAATAAATAATTTTAGGTTAGTAGATAATGGTTGAACCTCTCTAAATCCGCGATCGTCGATGAAAGCCGGCAACTCAAGAATTCAGTTGTTTTGCTATCGAAGTTAACAGGACATGAGT
Organism: Diabrotica undecimpunctata; assembly: GCF_040954645.1. Classification (NCBI taxonomy): domain Eukaryota; kingdom Metazoa; phylum Arthropoda; class Insecta; order Coleoptera; family Chrysomelidae; genus Diabrotica; species Diabrotica undecimpunctata. The sequence continues at coordinate 136,034,598 of NC_092808.1, read as the reverse complement.
CACATAAACACATTGTAAATATTTACATAAACATTTTATCGAAGCAGTGAACATATATTTTAGTGTTGTGAGCAATATGGAAAGCGAGAGCAGTCAAATTAAACGATACTCAAATTTTTCGATGGGAGAAAAAACTATTACATACACGTGTCTTGTAGACTTCATGAATAGTATGTTCGTCAACGATATAGATACTCTGTGTAGTGATTTGACTAAAGTGTTGACGAGAACTGTATACTGTATACAGAATTCTAAAAATTTTTAAACAAAGTGAAGGCAAATCGGATAATGTATCTCTTGAAAATATTGAAACCAGAGTTAGAAAACGTATCCAGCTTGAAGATGACACCAAATACACTATTCAGAGAAAATTCAACGCTTTCTTTTTCGGAACGAAATCCCATCCTTAAAAGAAAGTTGAAGTCGAAATAAATTCCGATGATTAAAAACCCAAAATACACGACGTATTTTATTGCTAACATTAGGGCAAATGGACCTCAAATATATGAAAAGAAGCTGGAACAGTCTCCTCATAGAAAAAGATGAAATTATCTTATGGCGGAGACATTACTTACAAAAAATCCGGGAGTATCGTCGTGAAGTGCGAAAAGTGTAATATTTAGATGAAACATGTCTGAATCAAGCTCATACTGTCTTGTCAACTCTGTCAAGATGTAGCAAGATTTTGAAATTAAAAGTCGTCGACAAGCCTTCATTGAAGGGTTTTCAACAGGTTTAAAAACACCAGTGGGTAAAGGATGGATGCTCATAATAATACACATAGGTAGCGATTCAGGTTTTTTGGACAACAGCTTGTTACTATTTGAATCCAAGAAAACCAACGATTACTATAAGGAAGTGGACGCTCATAGATTCAACGGTTGGTTTTCAAAAGTGAATACGGCGGATCGCTTAGACGCTTAGCAAATGTGTAGAATGTAGCATTCTTTCATTTCGCCAGTTTGCTAATGTGTGTTTTTTTCAATTTTTTTTAATTTTTTTTTTATTTTTTTTTTTTTTTTAGTTTGATGGCCTTGGCCGAGCCAATAATGTGTGTTCATATGTGCATTTTGCACATAAACACTTATTCTTCTTATTATTGTTCTTATTTACAACCCTACGATGTATTACTACAATAGGTAATAAGAAATATATGTTATTTTTAATTCATTTGTAAATTAATTTATATTTTCTCGTAGGAAAAATGAATAAAATACTAAAGAGAAGAAAAATTAGTGAGGAAAACCGCGAATTTAATGAAAAGTGGACTTTTGATTATTTTAATTACAATAAAGCACTATGCTTAATTTGCCAGTAATCTATAAGCGTATTTAAAGAAAACATATAATTTGTGTCGTCACTACGAACAGAAATTTGTAAAATCAATAATTTGTATTTTTTCCAACACCTATTTATGCGAACCAGAGATATGTAAGACTGCTCTCTTACATATATCTGATGCGAACATACATTTTCATAAAATGAAAATATAGAACGTGGTTGACAAACGAAAATTTACAAAACTTGTTGAGGATTTTAGTATGCTAAACACTGCCGAACAACGAATTATCAAACAATCTTCAAGAAAAAAAGCTTATTGAATTTTAATGAATGGTAAAATGAATGATAAACTATTTTCCTTAATATTTTATATACATATTTGATATTTACATATTTATATATTTTAGGTATATAGGTACCTATACATATTTATACATATCTAATTGGAATTGTAGTTTCTTTTTCCTTAAGAATTGTAAAATTTTTGTTTTCTGGTATTATTGTCATGTGAATGAAAAATAAATTTTTTCTATATTTAGTTTTAATAAAATTTATACTCATATATGATATAAAAGCACAATTTGTTACATTTGAATGTGCGGCGACCCGCATAAAAAAATTTATTTTGAAAATTGCCAGCCGCCGCCGTCCCTAACAGGTTGTCGACCCCTGATCTAGGTGATCTAGGTGATAGTTACACTGGTGTACATTGGTTGAGGTACCTATTGTTACAAAAGTTTTGGTGGAATTCAGTGACATAATCATTAAAAATGTCGGATAGACGCAATTATATAGGATAATTTGAAATAGGATCATAATGTGGTATATATTATCTTATTTAGAAGCTAATTTTAAGTTTATTTAACTACTTAGATCATAAAATTTAATCCGAAAACCACAAAATATCCATTTAAGTAATATCAATTAGTTAAACAATATTTTCCGAACTATGAAACTTAAATTATTAAGTTTTTGGGCAATTGAAGTTAAAAATCCTTCGACTTCTGTAGTGGTACTTAAGCAAACAATTTTTACTCGATTTTCCAGTAAAAACACTATTAAAACAATAGAGAAAAAGAGAAACAACTAAAAATATTTAGGTATAATAATGATCCATATTTGAAATAGTGTCTTAAACAGATAATATACGAACATTCGCGAGTATTTTTATACAGACTGGCAAATAATCAAACAAACATTTTCGACTGTTAAATACCAGACCTAATTATACCAAGATTCTAATTTTAGTTAGCTCATTGTTATGCTTAAAACAAATAAAAAACATTACTAAGATTTCATAGGAAAGCGTTCAAAGGTCCTATTTTTATCTATGCAGTTGAAATTAGTAATATTATGTTCTCATCACTCGACGATTTGATGTCGGCTTATAAAAGCTTCCTTGCTGTGTTTACTGTTGTTATTTTTCGGCGTGTCAGCCTCTAGATTAAAGTCATGTAACAGTTGAGTTATCCCTGCATTCACTAAAAAAAGCTTTTAATCTTAGTTACATATAATGGCGTGTACGTGAAGAGAATACATTAAATTTTATACATATGAAACATTTTACACTGAAATTTTATTCTTTATTTCCTAAATTCCACATATTATGACAAAAGCACGTTACCATGCCCATTTTATGGACGTAGTGCAGAAAAACTGACTGTTTAACGTTCCACCAAACCTATAAATTACTCGTATCACGATTATTGGTGCTGAGTCATTATGTTTTCGTCGGTATTGATAACAGCAAAAAATCGACAGAGTTCTAATAGGCTAAACTAGATACTAGTCGACGAAAACCACCTTTTTGTAGGTATCCAATTAAAACATTAGTACAGTTCAATGGGTGGATCGAATAATGTACCTATAAATAAATGTCATTGTAATGTACCTATAAATAAAAAAACATAGAAAATGTAATAATAATTTATGATACTTTACCATAACAAATTTATATAAAAGAAATCTAACGAAGGCACTCTAATATGCTCCATTGACCTATGAATGACTTTGAGTTTTACTATTATTTCTTTCTTTAGTGTCCAAGTTTTGCAGCCATATGTCATTATTGGTAGTATAACTACGCTGATCGAATACTCTTCGGTATTTTCAGCTATTTTTCAGCACTAATACAAGATGGAGGTACGAGACTTTGCGTAGACGTAGATTATCAACGTTTAAACGCTGTAACTACAAATGACTCTTATGAACAATTTATTACACGTCGGATGAAACATGACAATGCAACGCCTAAGATACGCAAAAGAAATATGCTGATCGACGTTTCAAGGAACCCAGTCCATTCAAGGTGATTTAGTATGAGCCAAAACAACCACTCCCCGTAACAGGTTGAAAGGTCAGACAGCTAAATTCTACCGGAAGAGAGATGGACCCTATAGAATCAAGCGAGTGGTATTGCCTGTGAGTTACGAGCTTTGTGGAGTAGACACCACTAGTGCTCTTGCTTACACACGCTAATCTCAATGCTGAAGCTCGCACGCCCGTAGTGCAAAGGCGAAGACGAGGACGCCTAGAAAGAAACCTGCATCTTCTGCTTCACTCTTCTAACAAGTTCGATGCCCGGAGGGAGGGGGGGGGGGTGAAGACTGTAATAAACCGTACCTTCTATGACGGTTACGCCTATAGGACGTCGTATGAGAACAGGAATAAGCATCTGCGACTTAAGTGGTAAAAATCCTAAAAATCCCAGAGAAAAAGTAAGTTCCTGCTATAATTGATATTAAGAGGTTCTATATTTAGTTAACGGAGTTCTTTATTCTTCAGAAAACATTTTTGTGTTTGTCTTGATGTTACATGAAATTATACCTAAAATTCGCAATCTCTGTTAGAAAGAGCATTGCGGCTATACTGCACATGTACTAAAATTCATTAAATAAAAAAAAAATAAAATTTTGAATTCAAAATTTTTAACAAACTCACATATGACAAAAGGTTAGTATAAGTTCTATATTGTGTATCCACTCTTCTATTCTATTATAAACTTCTATATGCTACAAAAAATAAAAGCCCAAAAATTTAGTACTGTTTGTTATAAAAGTTTTCCATATTCTTTAATATGCTGTAGTTTTAATTATCCATAATAATAGGATTGTAAAAAAATAACTTAAAAATGCATTCAATAAATTAAACTGCTATATACCAACTTTCAATTGGTTGTACTATTGTCTATTGTACTGGATATATGGATTGAATGCATGATTTTTAACATTTTTTATTAACCATTCGGAGGTCGCGGTCATAAAGTGTACTGTATTGGTCGCGGTGTATCTCAGAGGTACATTCGTTTAAGTTCAATGTTTCAATAATATTGAAAAAAAAACTGATCGATTTTTTTAGAGAGGAAGAAACGTTTATTTTGAACATAACTAATTAAAAAATAAGCGGATTTAAATTAATTTATTGTCAAGAGAAAATAAAATAAATGCAGTATTAAGAATATAACAAAATAAAAACATGTAATAACTATTATTATTGTTACTAATCTAAGGCAAAAATAACCCAAACACATAATTAGATTTAGCTAAACTTGAATCATATTCATCAGCGGAAGGTTTAGTAAAATATTGCTATGCTCAAGACAGAAGAATGTGGTACAATATTTACAATAGTATTTGGATAAACGCGTCGTCTTTGTGGCATAGCAAGAAGAACACCTTTTTCTTTTATTGCCAGTTTTAGCAACATCTGGATCTGCCCCACTGGTTGAACTTTCCTCCTTATGTTTCAAAGAGCTGCTATGGTCTGTAAATACCAGTTGTAATATCCGATAGCCGTTTTATTTGCTCTGACAGTAACTGACTTGAAAGGTTTCGAATGAAGAGTCTAAGTCGTATTTTTGAATTCTGATTTAGCATGTGAATGGACTGTGCGATGATCCCAGCAACGTTCAAGACGACGTAAAATAGGCCAAAATAGGCCACCTTCTGCTGTTTCTGGCTACATTATACGAACCAACCATTTGGTCTACAGTGTCAACCCTGATTTCGTCTGATTGTAATAATTGATTATCTCTATCTTGTGCGTATCTGAATTTACTAGTGCATACTAGATACTAAAATTATGTTTTTCCCTTCTTCGGCACATGCGATACAAGAGTACAATCTTCACTAAAAGCAAAAAAGTTAGATTGCATTGGTTTGTTTGCCGTACTTACTAATTCGGGTGCTATTTGACGTTTGTTTCTTCTCACTGTCCATATATATGTTCTTCTTCTTCAAGTGCCATCTTCGTTCCGAAGGTTGGCGATCATCAGGGCTATACGTATTTTCGAAACTGCTGACCGAAACAATTCGTTGCTGCTACAGCTATACCATTCCCGTAGATTCTTTAGCCAGGAGTTTCGTCTTCTTCCTATGGACCCTTTTCCTGCTATTTTCCCTTGCATAATTATTCGAAGCAGTTCATATCTTTCGCCTCTTGTAATGTGTCCCAAGTATTGCAGTTTTCGCTTTTTGATCGTAAATATGACTTCCTTTTCTTTATTCATTCTTCTCAAGACCTCGACATTTGTGACTCTCTCGGTCCATGATATTCTCAGGATTCTGCGATACATCCACAGTTCAAATGCCTCTAATTTTTTGGTATCAATCTTTTTCAACGTCCATGACTCCATTCCGTAGAACAGCACAGAAAGTACGTAACATCTCATCAGGCGAAGTTTCATTTCAAGGCTCAAATATCTTCCGCAGAACACTCTCTTCATTTTAGTGAATATGGATCTGGCTTTTTCTATTCTTATTTTGATTTCTGCTGAGCTATCGTTGTCTTCATTTATAAAAGTGCCTAAATATTTGTATTTGCTAACTCGATCGATAATTTCATTGTGTAAATATAAATTTTGGACATTTTGTGTTGATTTCGATATTACCATAAATTTAGTTTTCCTTATGTTCAAAGATAGTCCATATTCTTCGCTGCAGTCTGCTATCTTATTCACCAATGTCTGTAGCTGTTCAAGTGTTTCTGCGATCAGAACGGTGTCGTCGGCAAATCTCAGATTGTTTAATCTAACACCATTTATTTTAATACCTACATATATATGATAGTCTGTTTTTTTTTCAAATCGCTGACGAGAGTTAGATCGGTGAACCAATTAGAAAGCAGTGATATTTCGTCCAGAATTATAGATAGGTTCAGCTAATCTCTTGACCACACCTACTTTTTTATTGCTGATACGAAATGGACATTCAGGCTGCAGTCCTGCATAAATTTCCATATTGCCTGTGTAAAATAGCTTAGAATCAACCATGGAAAAATTTTAATCCCATATTTGTTAGGTTTTGATGGGATATATTGCCTAAATCAGCATCTGCCCTGAAAGTTTGCCAACATCTCATCTATAGTTACGTTTTGTCCCATAGAGTATCCTTTTTTGCAATTGTCTACAAATAGTGAAAAGATTTGTCTAACAGCTGACAACTTATCAATCTTTAGTCGATCTGGTCGAGTCGTCTTGTCGTCGAATCTTATACAGTTGTGAATAAATTTAAATCTTCGCAGTGACATCGTAAGTCTAAATAATTCAATTCAACTACCATCTGTTGCCCATAAATCTTCCAAATTTAGTCGATTACTGCGGTGTAAGCCAGCTAAATACAAAAGACCCATAAATGATTTTAGTTCTATTTTGTTGGTTTGTTTAGCATCTCTTTCTCTCTGTGGCGCACCCAGGGGGGGTTTTGGGGGTTAAAACCCTCCTCAGGGCATATAAAGTAAACAATATATAAAGAATAGTAGGAAAATGTAACTTGTCTTTTACACATAATACAAAAAATCCAAAACACTGATTGAATAATTAAATTACCACTTTAAATATGTAGAACACAATAATTATTGTATAAATACACAATAATTAATAATATTTTTCACTATATTTAGATATAGATACCTAATATTAGGCTTATGAAAAAGTAGACAGAACGAGTCTGTTGCGAATAGCATGCGCCTACAGGACTTTATCTGCGGCGGCCTTGTGGACTATCACGGGTTGTGTTCCTCTGCATGTGTTAGCAGTAGAAAAGAGACATCTATATGAGAGAAAAAAGCATTTGACAACAGCTATAAAAAAAAGGAAGAAAGGGAAAGATCAATGAAAAGATGGCAAGAATAGTGGAACAACAAGGGATATGTTGCTTAGTGGACAAAGATGCTGATCCCGAGCCTAAGGGACTGGGTAGATTGTCTGTTTTAGGGCGTATCTTCATAGGTTCAGAAATACAGATACACATAAATGCCTATACTGCCAATATTCCGACATTGATACTCACACAATGCTGGAGTGTAATAGATGTACGGTGGAGAGAAACAGAATGTATAAAGAAATCGGTATGAACCCCGTGACTGTAAGAGAGATGATCGTGAAGATGTCGGAAAATACGGAGGGATGGAATAGTGTTCACAATTACATCCGAGCAGTCATTAAAAAGAAAGAAGAAGAAGAAAAACACCAACCGGGCTAACGACAGAGATAAGATCTAATTACTATTTTAATGGGAATAAGTCGCAATTGAAAGTTTAAATAAGTTTAATGACGTTTGAATTTTTGATCTTTGATCTTGCACTGATAACTTGTTTATACTCCAACAATTAATAGAAAAAAGAATAGCGGTTGGTACCCAAGTACATCTAGCCTTCATCGACCTAGAAAAGGCGTATAATACAGTTCCAAGACTTAAATTGTGGCAAGCTTAACAACAACTCGACATTAGTCCATACCTTTTAGGAATAATCACAGAAGTATACAGTGATAACACTACTTACCTAAAAATCGGATATAGACCATCAGAGCTAATAAAAGTAACTAAAGGACTAAAATAAGGATGCAATATGTCACCCTTACTGTTTAATTTATATATTGAGGCAGCCCTCCAAAATTAGAAAAACCACTGCCAGGGAATGGGAATCCCCATAGGAAATGACGTACTGTTCTCCCTGAACTTTGCGGATGACCAAGTCATTCTAGCTCAAGATTCTTATGATCTAGAATTTATGATAAAGCGTCTATAGAGAGAATATTTAAAATGGGGGTTACAAGTCAGCATGAAGAAACCAGAATATTTACTTAGTTATCAATTCAGATGCAAGGTTTGAAGTGTTGATAGACAAGGACGTGGAAATCAAACAAGTGGAAAAATTTAAATATTTAGGTCCACTCATTGCTAAGAACGACTTGGAAGAAACCAAAATTAAACACGAATTAATCAGTGACTTAAAATTGTAGGATGTCTGAACTCCTTATGGTGGGATAACAACATTTCCAAAAGGAACAAAAAAAGAATAGGGCAAACCATGGTTGAATCAATTCTTTGTTATGGCTCTGAAGTATGGACAATTAATGCAGATCTGAAGAGAAGATTGTTGGCAGTTGAAATGGATTATTTAAGAAGAAGTGCTAGAACATCAAAGCAGGAAAGGAAGACCAACGAATCTATAAGAAATAACATGAATGCTACAGAAACGGTCATTGACAGAATAGAAAGAAGAGGTTCAAAATGGTTTGGACATCTATTGAGAATTCCTGACGAACGTTGGCCCCAAAAACCCCACAAACGGAAGCCCTCTGGAAGAAAAAAAAAAGAGGTAGACCTCGACGCTCACGGAATGAAGGAATTAGAAGAGCGATGGAATCAAGAGGTTTGGAGGAGGAGCATGCCTTGGACCGGAAGGATTGGCGGAGGAGAACGGGAATACGGCGATAGCCGACTTCAAAATGTATTGTATTTACAAGTTGGATTAATGCCAAACGTCAATAACCTTATTTTAACCTTCAATTGTGGCTTATTCCCATTAAAATAGTAATTATTTTAAAATGCCACAAAAAATAGCTTCAGAACAATAGATAAGATCTAGATAAGAGAAGGGAGTGTTCCAAAAATGTCGTCAGCCTTACAGTGGCCACCCCACGTTCGGGGTATGGTACGTGCGACAGTCAACGGCGTACAAGTAAGAGAGGGTGGTTTTAGTTGGTAGGCAGGATAATAGATACCTGAATCTTTGGCACTGCTATCTTTAGTACTTTAAATTAAACTAAAACCCAAATTTTAGGGACTCAAAATGGAGGTAGCATAAAAAAATTTCAACCCCCCCCCCTAAGACAAATTCTGGGTGCGCCACTGCCTCTGGAATATTAACTTGAAATAAAGTCTATATATTTATTTGTATAATATAAAATTAAATCTAAAAGTTCTTCTGACACGAAACAGCTCTAGCATTCATATTCAGTTTTTGCATCTTTTGCAGTATTCCTTACTAGAGGCAATTGACACAGAATATTTTGTTTCTGTCGCTTAATTTTATTGCCGTAAATTGGCTTTTTTCCCCACTTTGTTACTTTATCTTTTCCGAAAAAATACTTCCCGTTTTCATATACGTTCTCTTCGCTGTCCTCACTAGAAACGTCTTTTTCGCTGTCCGAGTTTTCTGATCGCTCTTCGACATAATCGATTTCGTCCACGCCACTTTCGGCTTCAAACTCATTTCTTTCATTTCCATCGTCAGAATCGAGAAACATACTCTGAAGCTCTTCGACATCCTTTGATCATCCAACTTATATACCTTTTTCGACATTCTGAATATAATATATATCACACAACGAAATAAACACGAAGAAATATAGGTTCGATCTGCGAGGTCGCGGTATCTGTCAGATACAACTGTTCGGTTACGACAAACATTCACTTCTTAACCGCTAGAAATTACTACCTGAAAGCCGACGTTGTGTGTTTCCCCACTCCTAGAAGACATAAATGTGAAGCTAGACAGTGCCGTAGAATTATACGATGCACTTCTTTCAAAATATTTATAAAAATGGTTTCAATTTATCTCTCAGATCAGCCTCTACTTCCGGAGGGTTAATATTTATTAATCTAGTTTTTATTTTTATTTAGACGTTTTGTTTTCCTGTTGCAGGGAATTACTACAAGAATAATTCCACAGCCTGAGAGATGTGATGTAAACAAAAACTACATGATAGGTGAAAATATCAAGAGAATTTATAAGATCACCAGAGAATAATGTGTAACATTGACCAGGAGTGGGTACCTATGAAAGTTTTTTGATTTTAAGATTTTTGATATTCTTGAGTGAATTTTAAACATAATTAGAAATTACAGGATGAAAAGAAAGAATAAAAAAATAATAAAACACATCGCGAGAAAAGATCAAGAAAAAGTAAATGAGGACTGTAAGATGATCTACAAGTGGAGTGAAAAAGCAGTGGCGATTAGAGGTCTTACAGCGATACAGTTTACTTAAAAATGCAGATTAAATGATGAAGATCATAAACCGAGACTTAAGTGAATGATAGACTTAAGGAAGGTGTTTAGCTGGTTAAGAATTATGGAACCTATACATGTATTATATGACAGAGGAATAGTCACAAAGTTAATAACGACAATAAGGAATATAACGGGTGGTAAATCGTCAAACGGGCCATAGGAAAGATGAGAAACTATTTGTAGAGGACTGAAATCTATATTGAAAACAATGTTAAAATTGTTTTACGAATTAAACACATCCTAACATTTTGTAAAAATATAATACATTTGCCCGAGTATTATTGTAAAAGTTAGGACACACGTAGCGCAGAATGTGTATAATAGGTTGCGTTTGATCTCATTATTTGAATTTTCAATTTTTTTAATTTTTGAGACGTAATAAACTAGCTATACCTACTTCTATTCATCAGGTGACTTTCTTACCGTTTTTGTTTATCCTCTCTACAAGTGTTAAAAACTGAATAAACTACAGAATATTAAATAATACATGAAATACTTTTATGAAACATGTACGTTGATCCAAAAAGTGTTAAACATAAGATAAGCACATTTTTGCTACACGTTTTTCAACCAAGACTCACGTCAATCGAAAGTGGGGTTACGCGATTCCCCAATATGTTCAGTTTCCTGGTCTCCTTGAACGATCTTTTGCTAAAAACGATTCATTTTTAACAATATTAAACACACTCATAAAATATTAGTTATTAAAAACGTAATCTTTCAACACAAAAACGACAAGCAATGGATAATGTTTTTTTAGCCCAATTAAAAGTGTTACCGTTTAATCTAGTTGTGGCGTTTCTGAATCCAGTGTATTGTAAATATATTAGGTCCACACCTTGACAAAAAATATTTCACACAAATCATTATAAAAACAACGAGTTGGCATGCTTTTCACGACATATTAATAGACAACAAAAAAGCTGTTAGAATGTTTTGGATTGTTAAAAATTTTTAGATTTTCACGCGTTAGTTCTGATTATAGAGCCAAACGTATTTGCAGCAATCGATTTTCTTGCAAAACCGTAAACTGCATTACTATGCAGGACATTGAAAATTTAGATCACAATATTTTATTATCGTTGGTTATATTTTCTTCTTGTTTTTTTATTGACTATATATATTGGCAAATAACTGTTAAGTTAGCTTTTTCATAAATACAATTTTTTAGAAGGAAATTTTATTATCACCGAAGAATAGCAAAAATGATTATCTCATTGGATGTATATACCTTGTTTTTAAAACATATTAAAGCAAGTTCCAGACAATTTGATATCAAGATGTAATTACAAATAGCTTAAAGTACCTTTTAAAACTTTTTAAAACTATACATTCGCAAAACTTTAAAATGGTTCGATAATTTAAAGATAGGATGGGTAAGAATTTTATCTCTAAATTAAAGACACGTAAAATGATGGTCGAAACCATAGACGTAAAAAATATATTAACAGGGTGCGTTCAGGAAATAACAGCGGTTGCTTGGGTATGCGTGATACGCAATAATGATTTTTTAAAGTTTTTAATTAAACATTTCCATTGATCTAAAAACGGGATTTACAATGGAATAATGAAAGTACAGTTTGGTACTGAAACAGAATATTTATTTATAGAAGTATGTATGTAAACATTGAGGTTAGATTCATCGAAACGTCAAACATGAAATGAAATGTTGAGAGTGTTGAGACAATACTCCTTCCTAGTAGAGGTAAGACTGGTAAACTTCCTAACCCCTCTTCCTAGAAGGGGAGGGGGGAAGGGAAAAATCGATTTACCAAGAATCTGAGAATCTGTATGCCGTAGAAAAAAATGTTCCAAATAAAAAATGTAGCTGAGATAATTTTAAACAAAAATATTATTAGCACTTTTTATGTAGAATAAACTATTCTCTTAGAAACAACGCTTGAATCGACCGGCGGTTTTGAATGTTAGTTACGCGCGCGAAATCAATTTTAAAAAGATTTGTATCAATTCCAGGGTAAAAAGTCGATATCTTTTGATCAGGGTGTTAAATAAATAAATAAACAATGCATGATTTTTGCCATTTTACATTACAATCGATCTGAAACGTTTAAAGTTCTTTTTTTTTTGATAATACAAGTACGTTTTTCAAAACTTCACAACTTAAGCTACAAATTTAACCCAATACCGTCACACCGTGAGGTGCGATCGTTTGTAATGTCAAAGTTTAAAATCTGCGTTTCTTAGGCATATTTCAAATACCTCATATTTGTTGCCAAAACTCAAAATCGAAGTTTCATGTTATATGCTTTAAACACTAGACTCTAACAATAGAAATTCCACTACGACCAGTCAATGGAATTAATAAATTTTATTGATCTCATCAGAATCGTAAAAAATAGCAAAAATCACCTAACGTTTATTTATTGAACAGATTTATAGAAACTAACTTCTTTTACTGCAAAATACAAAAATTTCATATGAAAGCTGTACCCGACACCTTAAAAACGCATATTCATTTTCGTCGATAAGACACTCTGATAAAAAATATCGAATTTTTACCGACGAGTTGATACAAAATTTATTTTAAACTGATTTAGAACGCGTGACATTCAACATCGCCGGTCGTTTCAAGCGTTGTTTCTGGGAGAACGATTCATTCTACACAAAAAGTGCTAAAAAACATTCATTCTAAAACAGGTCAAATATCTGACGACTGGACTAACAAATGCGTTCAGATGGATTTTGTCTGCTAGATTTAGCCGCTGGTTATAACCACTAAGCGCTTTGTGCTTAAAGTCAGCCGTTGAGGTCATCTGAACGCACCCATAGACTGGCATGCCAGCAACGAGCAGTGACAACAACATATTTTGCGGATGTTGGATCTGTCGCTTCCTCTGGCATTGAAACTCCCACTCGCTCTCTCCTGAACAAAAAGAGACGCTGCTGTACTTACTTGATGTAAGATAGAAATACAACTAACAATGACAAGAAAGATGATGTCATCACCTAGCTCTAAATACTGCTCGCTCTATGTTAATGGAAGATGTACAAGATGTCTAAGGTGGAAACTCCTATAATTTTAAATACTTGGCACGTGTAGTAGGTGTCTCGCGACATACCATTCTAAAGGTTTATTTTTATTCAATAATGCTATTGTTTTCAAATTTATTATAAAAATTAACAGTAAAAAAAAATAAAATTATATTTGACAAAATTCGCTATAGCCTATTAAAAATTTCAAAGATAATAAGTACCGTTTCGTAATTGATAATGAGAAAATAAGCAAAAAACATTAAAGTTTGTACAGTACCAATGTAACCAGCAATAAAAATTTACCATAGTAGAATCTTAGTTCCGTTTTAAACAGATCAGTTAATTTTTAAGTGGTTGAAACTGGACGATATATTAGTTTTTTGGTTTTTAGTCTTTACTCTTTAGTCTTTAGTTTTTACTCTTGGTAAAACTCGATACTGTGTACCGTTTTCGGAATATTTTGATTTGAAAATTATGAAGTAATAATTGATGCTGGTATAAAATAGTTAGTAATTAAACAAAACTCACAAGAAGAAAATTAAAGTAATGACTAAGTAATGACTCTTTTTCTAAAGATTCCATTAACCTTCTAAACGGTAGGGGATCAGCTATGATGTCATTAAATTGACGTTGAATTCTTTCTTCCAATTCTTGGCGTGAATTAACCCCTTGTAGCATAGACTTTTTCCTTAATATACGACCAAACTGCGTAGTCCAAAGGGTTAAAATCGCATGACCGAGGAGGCCTTCGGGCTTCTGCATCTCTACCAATCCATGGATTCGGAAAATGATTACTCAACCAATTACGACACCTATCAAAGTGTGGTAGAGCTCCATCGTGCATAAAAAATAAAGATCTTCGCTCGTTTAGCGTTAAATCTTCTAATATCTCGAATAAGGAATTGTTTAAAAAATCAAGATACATATCACCATTTAAATTTCCAGGTAGAATATGATAACCTATTAATTTGTTACCTAAAGTTGCTGCCCAAACATTAACTTTAAATGAATGTTGGTAATGTGATACCCTTTTGACTCGTGGATTCTCATCTCATCACACCAGTAGTGTGCATTATGGGAGTTAAACATACCTTGTCGCGTAAAGGTGGCCTCGTCCGTAAAAGAATGCATTTTAAAAAATTTGAATTGTGGGCTGTCCAATTGTTGCAATGTTTCACAAAAATCTACTCTAACCGGTAGATAATCTGGCAAGAGCTCTTGGACTTGTCTGTAATGATAAGGATGTAATTGATGTTCTTTCAGTATCCGCCAAGTACTTGAAGAAGAAGTATTTGTTTGTCTTGCTATATTCCTTACGCTAACTGTTGGATCTTGATCAAGTAAATTTAAAATATTATTTTCTTTATTAATTGTTCTTGTTGTTCTTTGTCTACCAGAATTTATTTTATTTGGTCTCACATTCCCAGTTTCTCGACAACGTCGTTCAACGGCTCTAAATGTTTTTTTTACTTGGTAAGTTTCTTCTAGGAAACTTTTCTGCATAACGTGGCACAGCTGCACTAGAACATCCTAAACATTCGCCTAAGGTTAATAACATGTCAGTGTATTCAACATTTGAGTACATTTTGATTTTATTTTACAAATAACAAGGTTTCAAAACTCTAATTATTGTTGATTTATCGTCATAACAATTAATAAATGTCAGATTTCCATGGCACACTTGGAGAAAATAGAAGTATACCTATTAGAACTTTATCATTACTACCAGCATCAATTATTACTTCATAATTTTCAAATCAAAATATTCCGAAAACGGTACACAGTATCGAGTTTTACCAAGAGTACCTTTTTCGTGTAAAATTGAATGATGTTTAAGTTTACTTGAAATTTTGATTAATAATTATACTCTTAAAAAAGTTATATTGACTAATACTTAGTACGATCCGTGTAACTAGCGCCCTTTATGAGAATCAGATATAAAAACAAATTCATGGGATGTATCAGCTTAACATATTCGTATAAAATTTATTTACAATGTTGCCAGTAGTTTCGGCAAAATCGTAAGAAATGCGTAAATTTTTTTTTCTTCAACGCCCTGTATCTTGAAAACGGATGGCGTTACAAAAATTTTTTACTAAGCAAACCCCAATTATTTTTCAGTTTTTTACCTACCCTAGAGACGGGGTTACCTTTTTTTTAAACACCCTGTAGATACAGAATATCTCACAAATCTCTCATCGGATAAGAGAACTACTACATTGTATACGGACTTCAATTTCCCAGTAAATTTACACTAGATATTCAAATACTAACAAATCAATACAAACAGTTTTGATAGATGCTTAAATGTGATTATCAAAATCGTTAAATTTGCTGAAAAGCCCATTTTGATTTAAATTAGTGCTGTCAATAAATTTGTTTACTAATATGAACATCTGTCCATACTTTAAAAGCGCAAAATAATACTTTTTCTAATTTCATACACAAAAAAATCAAACATTTGATACAAGTTGGTTGCAATAAAGTTTTAAAAAGCACAAAACAAAGACATTGTAAATTCAAATAATACTGTCGATAACCTACTGTTGTTTTTAAAAGACTTTAGTTAACTAAGCAAAGTGTAATTAGCTGTTAAAGCTCCGCTGGTAACCTTATTAGGTTAAAACGGTTTTTTGGTAAATAAAACAAATTGTTTCTATAATTTAGTCGTAATATGGTGTAGCACAATATACGGGAACTTCTTGCGAATTTTTTTAAATCTATTGCTGCAAATACCTTATTTTGTTCTATAATTTACTCTTATTTGACATGGATTAAGGCCATTCATCTTTACCTTCTTTTTAAGCTCACTAACTTCATTTATTTCATCTCGCGTGTCATAACCATACCGTCGAGCGTATACTGAAATAAACAAACAAAAAATAAACAAAATTATATCTATATTGTATCATACCGTCTCAAATTAAAATAAATATTTAAAATATATTAACAACAATTTATCTACAATTCGTACAATTATTAATATAATATATTGCCAAAAAATAATTCTTTATCATAACGCTATCAAGTCTATAGCTCATGATGATGATGTGAAATGTCGATTATATCCGAACATCGATCAACCGAACGACCGCTTATCCTAACTCCCGACAAAAGACGAGCATAAGTAACTTTATGTCCCAGCTTGGGACCAATGGCCAATGGCAAGCATAAACTTCTGATCTGGCGCCATTAGACTTCTTCTCCTAGAGATATGTCAAAAATATTGTATTCAAAACTAAATCCCTCGACTTAACTGTCTTAAGAAGACGAAAAACGCTTGCGGTTAGATCGATCACGTCTGAGATGTTGAGTAACGTTAGACTAAATTTCTATTTAAGATTAGGATGTTGCCAAGACGTTCGCGCCAAGCATTTTGAATGTCTCCTACATTTCAGTAATGTACCCAGCGTTTTCCTTCCATTTTGCTATGAATGATCAACCATAGTAAGCGATATTTAGGTTGACGTTATATGACCGAAGTATTGGACCTTTCTCAATTTGATGATCAATTCTCGTTCTTTGTGCATGGTCTCTAGCACATGTTCGTTAGAAATGCGTGCTGTCCACGGGATTCTAGGTATGCGACGGTAGCACCACAACTCGAACGCTTTTAATTTGTTAAGATTTTCTTTGTTGTCCAGGTTACACCGAAAATAATCGACGTAAGGTGCCTCAAGTATAATAAGAATCATCCTGAAATACTTCACACCCCAGAGAGCGGCGCCAACACAAACAAAAATCAAAGTCGAAGGACTAAATACGGAATACTTATACAGAAAAAGAATATCAAAGAAGCTGGGGATGAAATATTAGAAAACGATAACATCGAGTAAAGCTGGAAAAAACTCAAAAATAACATAATTAACGCAGCAACAGAATCATTTGGAGAGAGGAAAGTACCTAACACTATTATATCAAAAAAGAAAACTCCATGGTTTAGAGAGGAAGTGAAGAAAAATGCGAAGAAAAGAAGAAAGCCTTTTTACAATACAGAACACAACAAACACAATAATCAGAGGACCAAGAAAAGAGATCTTCTTTTTTCTCTTCTTCTTCTTTTTATATAAACATGACTCTGTCTGTTTTTCAATGTGCCTCCAGTATATTGTCGTTCCATCGTTTTCGTGGTCTTCCTACTGATCGTCTTCCTATTGGGTAACCGTCTCTTGCCGTCTCTACTACTCTGTTTGTTGTCATTCGGCTTATATGATCGTTCAATTCTACTCTTCTATTTCTTACTCAGTTCCTAATGTTCTAGACCTTGCATCTACGTCGTATATCTGTACTTCTAGCTCTGTCCCATAATGTCTTGCCATAAATTTTTCTAAGTGTTTCCATCTTTGCTGTTTCTAACATCCTCTATGTCCTCTTTGTGTCAGGTCTTGTTTCTGCCGCGTATGTCAATATTGGTCTGATGACTGTTTTGTCAATTTTGCCTTTTGAAAAGAGATGAACGAACTAATGAAAACGAAACACATTCAGAAGGAAACATGGGTAGACTACTTTCGATCCCCATTTGCTAAAGGTGACGATAATAAACCACAAACAACAGAGGTGACGACAAACGAAGAAATAAATATTTTGAGGAGGAAGAGGTGAAGGAAGCATAAAGGAAATTAAAAAATGGAAAATCACCAGGAGAGAACAGAATACCAAACGAACTCCTAAAGTACGGAGGGCCAGATCTGAGCAAATATCTATTAAAACTACATAAAAAGAAGAAGAAAAAGAAGAAGAAGAAGAGGTTACACATCCATAGAACAAAGTAGACCGACTTTAATACCCTTAGACGCGTGGTCAATGACAGATTTCTACTTCACAATGCAGAACGCCAGTTAATAAAGCTTTTTCGTGCAAGTTCTATTCTGGTTGAAACCTCGTCACTATCAACTCTGCAATTAATCCAGCTACCCAGATAGCATCCATTTTGTCTTCTTTGCATTGATTTTTAAGCCCTTTTCAGTGCATTCATTGTTTACAGCGTTCAATTGGGTTTAAAGGTCTTCTAGGCTCTCTGCATTGTGGCGGTGTTATCTACGTATCTAATGGTATTAATAATTTCAACAAAGATTTACTATATAAGTACATGTCATTTATCTGGAACATTCTGCGGAATCCAGAAATTAAATGATATATAGGGTGTTGTATATAATATAAGAAAGTTGGTATTTTTCACTGTATAACTGTATGAAAAGTTTTGATTGCAAAAAATGCGCAACTAAAAATACCAATCGACGTATACGAGCGTTGTTTTTAATTACGCCCCCATTAATATATTATCAAATTTATTCCATTTGGCTGTTCCACTCTGTATACAGTTTATTTATATTTAACTAAGTTTTTTTTTTGAAAATGATTTCGCGATCGGAGGTTGAAACGTAAAAAATATGTAATTTTAATTACAATTAATGTGGTTTATTCCCCAAAAAAATATGTTATTCAATATTAGAAAAGCTGTAAAATTATTGTTCATCGTGTATCGGTACTAGTTCATATTGACAGCACTAGAGTATTCTTCTAAATGTTATTTATACTTTCAAAACTAATTTAAATTATAAAAAATGAACACAGCTGCGTTAGTAACAAATATTTTTAAAGAATAATTCTGAAAATACTTTTAAAATAAAAAAAAACGAAAGTGTATATTAAAAATTGTACGAAATGAAATACTGCATTCATATTTTGACAGTCATAGATAATTAACTTAAATCTTGGCTTCACTGAATTGCAAACCATTATCCAGTTTATGATTTTGCTTTCAACGTTTATCGTTTGTCTCGGAGATATTCACAGAATATTTATGGCCCCGGTATTCCGGCATTTGGTTTTCAGTAGTAGATTGCTATTCAGAACTGACGCAGAAATGATTAATTTTGCATTTAAGTTTGATGTTGTTATCGTTTGTAAAAGTGAGTCAATGTAAATGTACTAAGTGATATAGAAATCAACACCCGTTATAAATCATTATATTTTGAAATCTTTGTACAATTATACAGTAAAATAAATAAACGATCAAAATTTCAATGTGATAGAAACAACTTACAGAGGAAAATTAATAATTTGTTGATGCACCTCAGAGATCAACACACTCTTGGATGCATCTGGGCTCGCTTCTGATTCATCATCATCAATTATCAACCTGTATGCGTCCACTGCTGAACATAGCTCTTCGTAAGCTCTTTCCATCTGTCTCTGTCTAGTGCGGCTTCATAGCCCTTTGAGTCACGCGAATCTTATTAACTACTTTTTTTGTGAGTGTTAATGGTTCCGCTCCATAAATGACTACAGGACACATACATTGGTCAAAGATTTTTCTTTTGGGGGATATGGGTAGATTTAAATACCCAACCGAATTTCACGTCCAAAGTACTTATACGATGTAGTCTGCACAATATCCCTTCAGTATGCTGTATTCAGAATTTATTTGTTTCTTGTTCAGATAGTCTTACGCTAGCTGTGGCATTTTGGTAGATATATTTGATTATGTTAGTGCAACTGGTCTATTAGGCATTCTGTCAATGATATTAACATTTTCTGATGGCTCATGGTATCAAATGCTTCTGATTAGGTGGTCAATATCCTCCTGTCCATGTCCTAATTAAACTATGTCAAACACGTGTTCAGTTGGGTATAAATCTGATGATCTCGGAGATGAGGGCAAAAGATTGACTCCAGCCTGTTCAAAGAAGTCCATAGCAACTCTCGCCTTGCGTTACGATAAGGTTGTAGAATTTCTTTTAGGTATCGCTGAGCTGTTATGTTAACTCAAAAGCCGGCCACTCACGATACTGCGGTGTCGTTCGACAAAATCGTCGATGATATCAATTCTGCAGTACTTCATCATAGAAACCAGTTTCTCTGGTTGGTCAATTAGTGGAATTCGATAAAATTGAATGACGTCGCAGTATCGTGAGTGGCCGACTTAACAAAGATTAGAGGTGACCTTGAACCAAAAGCGATGGCACCTGACGGCATAACCTCACGCCATTGGCACCCGCGTGTGCATAATGCACGCATGCATTACACGTGCCGTTCGAAAAAAAAACTGGATATTTAGGGTTGCATCCCTAAACAGAATCGAAATTCGTCACTAAAGACAACGATTACGTCGATTTTCATGAATAAAAGGTAGCACCCAGTATAACCGAAATAAAAAAAGCCAAAGATGCGAATTTGATAAACGGACATACTGAAGATGCATGGATGTGTGCGATGGAGGTCGCGGTCGCGGTCGATTCATCGATGTAAAAGAAACATTCATTTTCTTATGAGATCGCACATACCAAGGATGTTTCACCCGTTCACCCTCAATACCTATCAACGCGGTTTACAGCGATGTCGATGCCAGAACAAAATAGTTTGTTTTACATCGCAATCGAGCTTTTGATCGCGTGGTTACAAGTTTACGAAAATTACAAGTTTATTGGTGGTTTTCAAATCACGTGACATTCGCCGGAGATACGGATGGTATGATAAATATACTGAAATGTATCCAGACTCGTTCTCATATAAGCATAAAATCTATCTGAGTGGTGTTTCTTAAGCTCTTTAAATAGGTGATGGTATTCTCCTAGATACTGCCTTTTTTATCTATACGATGAGCCGAAAGCTGGCGATTTAAAGAATTACAAAAAATGATCCACTACTTTTCACTTCAAGACATGAATTCCCTGTCGTTACTACTGTTGCTCATGTACATTATTTTATAATGTAAAAAAACTAATTTTCCCGAAACACATGTCAGTCACCCAAGAAACCGCAAAGAACCTTGAAAGGAAAGAATCTTCGGTATGTTCTGCCCGTCATCGATGTAAACCTCTACCGCGACCGCGACTTCCACGTCGCACATCCATATATCTTTGGTATGTTCGTACCCCCTGTAGACGATGATCTTGATGCTTTGTAGTTCTCCGGCGCCACCCTGTGCTCCTCTTACGCTATGTCCGATAGTTTTGGATAAAATAAAATTGTTTTTCCAGACTATTCTCATTTATCAATAAAGGCAAAACAAAGAGATATACATGGATAATTTCGTTACAATAGACTTTTTCTGGGTCATCGAATTTTTTTTTAAATCACTAAGGATATTTAATAATTTTAGTATGCTGGACGTAGGAAGAAGAAGCAAATTAGCAATAAAAACCAAATTAAGACTCATAAACAGCATCATAATACCCATAATAACAAAATAGACTGTCTTTTTGCTCGATGGGTGATAGCCAACGTTTGATCACAGATACGGCACTTGAAGAAGTTACTTTTTGAAACTGTGTTGGTATTCAAAACAACCAGCAATAGCTTCCAATTTATGCTTAACAATAAATTTTATTTAAACACTTTTTAACAATATCCATAACAGTTGACTAACAGTTTATTTAATATTATGTATAATGTTATAATTTTATCCATGTTCGAATAAATACTTCTTTGGGGTAGGTACCCAAAGATCGGGTTGAGTTTTTATTCTGAACAGTTGTTATCATGCTACGTGTAGGAGTATTTTAATTTTTATGATGTGAGCTGTAACAAAGTGGGTTTGTGACAATTAAAAATTCCCCAAGGTGATTTGTTACACACGTAAATAAGATATTACTCATATTTATCATTGTGGGAAGTGGTTTATATAAATTAAGATCCACTTTCTGCTTTACTGCTTTTTACTGCACCATTATTTACACTTTGGTTGTTAAATATATTTGTATTTGTTAAATACCGTTTATTTATAATCTTTACATGTTCAGCGTTCTTCACTTGCAAATAGGTAGGTACTCTGTTTTCGCGAGGTTAATATCTAGGCCAGCCTTGGTATATTCTTCTTGTAGTTTCTTCATCATGTAACTGAGGTCTTCTTGGTCTTGCGCAATTACTACTTGATCGTCTGCAAAGCTTATCGTATATAGGTATTCGTTTCGTACCGGTACTCCCATGCCTTCGCATTTTCTTTTCCGTGTAGTATAGGCTTTCTCTAAGTATATTTTGAATAGGGTTGTACATATGATCCTTGTTCCCATTTTAATGGACACTTTATTTTCTTAATACAGAGTTTTTGTAGCTTCCATGAGTTCCGTCTGTATTTCTAATTTGTACATTGCCTTCAATAGTTCTGACCTTGGTACAGATTCGTACACCTTTCTCAGGTCCACAAATGCCAAATGTATATCTCTATATTTTGCTTTTTTCTTTTCCGACAGTTGTTCCAGTGTGTATATGTGGTATACTCATGATCTTCATGCCGTGAAGCCTGCCTGATCCTCCCCGATTTCGCCTTTTATCGCTTGCTCTATCTTTTCTCGCAGTATCTTCCCATATAATCTTCCTATTGATGATATTACGCTTATTCCTCTGTAGTTTTCGCATCGTTTTCTATCTCATTTCTCAAATATAGATGTCATATATACCTCCGTCCATTCTTTTGGGAGCTGTTCTCCATTTATGGCTTTCTGAAATATCCATTTTATCATCCGGTGTAACTTTTTGAGCCATACTTTATAAGCTCAGGTGAGATGCCTCCAGGTCCGGGTGCTCTCTTATTTTTGATTGCTTTTATGGCCGTTCTCATTCACCTATCTTTTATTTCTATTTCTTGTTGTGTGGATCTGCTTCGTCTTTGCCTGTTTTCTTTTCCAATGAATTGTGGTCTTTGTTCTGTTAACAGTTCCTTGTAATAGTCCTTTCATTCTTGCCCTGTATATTTCCCAATTCAATTTTTTCTTTTGAATTTTGTTTCAATCCTCTCAGTACTTTCCATGACTCCGAAGTTCTTGCACCTCCTATGTATGTTTCAATATTTAAGCAGGTTATTTCCCATGCTTCATTATTTTGTTGTGTTATTGGTTTTTTCACTTCTCTATCTTTTTCTCCACATTCTTTATAAACTTAATCTTTGTTTGTAGCTAGCCAGTTTCTGTATAGTTGCTTTTTTTCTTGAATTATTCTTTTTGTTGGTTCATTTATTTTATAATAGTGCTGTTTATTTATTATATGTTCTTTCTCTCCAAGGGCTTCGAATGATGCTTATTTTATACTTGCCTTTATATGCTCGTATATTTCTTCGATATTGCCATATCTGAATTGTATTAATTTTTGGTCTAGACGTTGTTTGTATAGTTCTCTTATTGATTGTTCTTGGAGTAGTTCTATATTATATTGTTTTTCTCTTATAGTGTTCAACGGTTCTTCTGTAGAGGGGGTCTTGTTATGTTTCCAATTAATGCCCATTTTTGCTGTCAGTAGTTTATGGTCAGTTCCACATTCTACTCCTCTTCCGAATCTCACATCTTTTATCTTTATTGTGGTATCTTGTTTGAATATTACGTAGTCTATTATCGAATTCAGCTTTCGTGTTTCTTGCGTCCATGTATATTTATAAATATTTTTATGTCTGAAGAATCCGCTGGTAATTTTTAGGTTGTTTAGTTCGCATAATTCAATCCGACGTCCTTCGTTATCGTTTTGTTCATCCTCTCCAAATCCCCCCACTACTTTATCGTTTTCTTTCCTTTCGGTTCTGCCGTTAAGGTCTCCTGTTATAATTATCTCCACGTTCTTCTTGATTAGTTCTATTTGGTTATTTGGTGTTGAAGTTGTTCCGTGAAATTTTCTTTTTCTACTCTCGGGGAATCGTTTGTTGGTGCATATACTGCGAGTATCATTGTCCCTTTACCGTATATGTCTATATGCATTTTTAGTTACAACGTCACATACTCATTACATCATCGCTTATCCCCTACTACTGTAGCTTTTATACTGGCGAATTATTCAGCATATTTCCAGCTATCAATACATTTCATCAACAAATAAGCAAGTTGCTATATGCTCTGGCGCTCTAGCCTCAATTCAATGTATGTATTGTTACGCTCACGCTACGCTGCTGATCTACTGAATTCTAAAAGCATAGGCGCACCATATAAACGAGTAATTACAATTGTAGGAGTTAATCAATAATATAAATTAGTCGTGTTTTTAGTGTTAGCGTTTAAAAAACTGTCAATAAATTAAAATAAACATTACAATATGTTGCAACTTTTGTTTTGTAATCGTCCGTAAAATAAGAATTTGCAAACAAATTAATAAAAATAGTTATTAATTTATTTAAGTCTATATGAGATATCTTTAAAATTAACACTATTTTAGATTATTACATTAACTGCAGCAGTAAACTTACCGTTATCTATATTTGGGTCATTTGGAAGACACCGCCTAAAGATATACCTTTTGCACATCATTCTGATTCCTGGTGAAGCAAAACAGCAAAATAGGACTATGATGAATAAAACTGATATCATGACAATGAGCGTCGCATAACCCTGTTGATTCGTGTGGGGACTAGTAGTCTTCGGTGGCGAGGGAGCATTGCCTGCAAGCAAACAAAAATGTTAATAATTAAAGACTATTATACTGAAATTTATGGAAAATTATAGTATATCGATGAAAAGAGCTCAGTTGAATACTAATATGATGGTAACAACGTCACGTTTAATATTAGATTGATTGGGTGACATTGAAATAAGATTTGGATATGAAAAGTCCTAAGAAATTCCGATAACATGATAGCTTAAAGCTAAAGGAAACTAGCAAAAAATTAATACCAAATTTGTCTATGTGGTTTTTATTATATACCACTCATTTTATACCTATTGCTTGCATGCTTCTGTATCCTGTGCGAATATCATTCACTGTTTGCCCGCCACTGCTCTTATGTAATCTACACAA
Organism: Diabrotica undecimpunctata; assembly: GCF_040954645.1. Classification (NCBI taxonomy): domain Eukaryota; kingdom Metazoa; phylum Arthropoda; class Insecta; order Coleoptera; family Chrysomelidae; genus Diabrotica; species Diabrotica undecimpunctata. The sequence goes on along the minus strand of NC_092808.1, from coordinate 136,009,312 downwards.
CTTTCGAGGTCTTTCTGTGTTTTTTTTACCTCCAGGTCTCCACTCTAGGATTCTATGTTTACCTTGTGTTCATCGTATCTAGTTATGTGTCAGACCCATTGTCATTTTATGTTTATCACCTCTTCCACGATGATTCTCAAGTACATTCACAATCTGCCGGTTCTGTTGTCAGACGTTTCAGACGAAATATAGTTTGAAAGTATATAACTTATAGTTGTTGAATTGTACTGGTTCCAGGCTACAAACATCAAAAAGCCAAAGAAAAAAACAGTATTGTATCTGTCATTGTACCTACTATTTTTGGAAATCGATCCGGAAACATCTTGCATATAGGAATTTGCACACTATACAGCCAAGCAACAAATTCAACTACCTCAAACAATAGCTTCTTCTTCTTCTTCTTTCGGCGCCATAATAAGTTGCGCTGTTATAAAACGAGGACCAAAATATGAAATTTTCAGACTCATAATACATTTAATTATTCAAGGAAGAGGATCTCTTGGCCGAAGACAGAAGTCTTGGTTGAAGGATCTACGTGATTGGTACCAAGGCAGATCGATTAATTTGTTTAGAGCAAGTTCAAAAATAAAAATAGCCATTATGATTGCCAACTACCTTAGAAAGACGGCATTCTAAAAACAAGAACGTTGGCAATTACATTGGCGAGTTGTTCATGGTTTTCAGCTGATCGGAATAGTTATTCGACAGTGCGCATTCCTATCTAATCGCGAATTTTCTTGAGCCATGACATCTGCTCTCTTTAAATTGCTCTGTGGCCCCCGATTTTCCCTTTCATGATAAGCTGAAGACTTCTGTATTGGTATCCTCTAAGAACATGCCCTAGGCATGAATTTTTTTATATTTTAATAGTTTTCAATAACTGACGAACGGCAAACGGTAGCTACTTCGGCCCAAATAAATGTACTGATCAAATATTCAAGGGCTTAATGGAGAACTAGCTCATTTATCAGCGTTATATTTGTATATTTTTGACTTAGTCTTATCGTTGGGGATGTGCACGTCACATTTCTCATAGAATCTTTTTTTCTGTGTCTGTTTTATCCTCGGTGGGAGAATGTGCGTTTATGAGACTGTAGTTAAAGAATGTTCCAAGTGTTCTTAGAACACATATTCTACGATTTATAGCATCAAAACCTATTATTAAGTTACTACCTTTTTTGCTAACTACAAAGCTTACACCAACGATATGTTGCATTTGATGGCAGCTATAGTTATTTTATTCAAATTCTTCTGGATAGTACAGGTTCCTTTCTATCGTACTTCCTGTATAGCTGTTATGTCCATATTATATTTGTTAGGAGTATCTAAGAAGCATCTCATTGTTCCTGCAGAGTACAATGTTCTCACGTTCCATGTTCCAAATCGAATATCCTTTTTTCGTTTGCTAGATTGTCTACATAAGTCCGAGCCATTTTTGTTTTTTCAGCTGTGGTGTTAAACTCTTATGTTAGGGTTACTATACCTTAGTCTGTTTTGGTTCGCGGGTGGTATTTTAGGTTAGGGCGTCCTCCTATCCACCACCTGCGGACGCGTCCGATGGGAGTCCGACAACTTCACATGGACTTATAGAACAAACTAATTTTATATAAAATTACCATCAAACAAAAGTATATCAAAACCAATTTAGGTTTATGCAGTTGAATATTGCTACTAAGAGACCATGATGGCGATGGCGATCTCGGTTTCTATAGAAAGCGAACACATTGGACCGATAGCGACCTGCGATTTCAATAGTATAAAGAATACAGTTGGAAATATAGTGTATAAAATGTGCGATTTACAAGAAGAAAAGTATGTGTATGCCTTCTTTTTTTCCATATTTTTAGAATGAATTTTGAAAGCTTTGATTTGAATTTTAAATCAGACAAAAAATCACCAAACAGCAAACAAATTTTAGGGAACGAGTTGATGCTACAGAACGATTTTATTTTTAATATGTACGTTTTTATAATCTGAGTGGGGCAGGTTTCAGAATATATCATATTTTTTTTCGACAAGTTTTTCGATATCCATTTTTATTTGCATCGACGCGACCAGCAATTAACATAAACTGCTGCGTTCTGTACGCTAAACTAATTATATCGCCGCGATTTACTGACAATTTATACGACAATTATGTGCTGATCCATTTGTTTCTTAAAGACGAGTCGAATCGCAGTCGCCATCGTGAACGCCATCGCGTCGTGATCGTTAGATGTGTTTTCCGCTGTATACAGAGGTGCCAGTCTACAATTCTTCATATGGTGGAAAATACTCTTGGAAAATCTGTAACGAAATTCACACTTGAACATTTGAATATACCAGGACGTCATACATACCCAAGGATGTCATGACGGAGCCAAGTATCAAACACCATGAAACTACAGAAATAATCTAATCTACTCCATCCACTTTTTATACCATACCTTAATAAAAGACTCAAAGTACTCTGATCAACAGAAAAATTATCGTAATAAGGAGGACCTGTCGCTGGTCAAGGCTTCATCACGCTATTGTAGAAGAGACGTACAGCTCTACAGTCATCACATTACTTATAAATAAACAAGTAAATAATTCAAGAATATTAGATCTTTCCATAAAATATTGTGCAAACTGTTAATTATCCAGGTCTGTAAATTTTAAATGTTAGCTACAACATATCGATTTGCGATGCTTTCGAACTAATCGAATTTACCATTATATATGTTGTAAAATATTCAGAAATTGCTTCGTTATCTCCCCCAACGTACGAATGTTCGATTTTTGTTCACCTTTTTGCGACTTATTCCGTGGGGTCCATTATTATTTAATGAGAACGGTTTAAACATGTTCGTCGCTTATTTTACCAACCTTTTGACCTAGACTTATTATTGACAGAATACTGTACTCATCTATTTTGAATGCATTACACTGTTTTGTTTTCTAACTGATCTCTCTGTAATCTTTATAACTCTGTCGATATTTAAATTCATATAAATATAGCAAACACATGTTTTATTTCCAAACCAGTTTTTTTCTGCGAACTTTCTTTCAATATGATATTTTCATTGTTTGGTTAAAATAAGTATTATAAGTAGAGAACTTATATGACCATCAAAATTTCTTAGCCATTTGTGTTTACTTCTTCCCCACCTCTTCTCTTTTCAGGGATCTCTGTGCCTTACTCTTCTTCACCACTTATTTCTCTCCATCGTAACCTCTTCACCTAAACCATTCTTTCTCAAGTCCTCTGCTACATGGTCTTTCCAAATCCTCATTGGTTTTGATCTACCTCTTCTTCCATCAACTTCTAACAGCTCTATCCTTCGTCCCACATAGGGATCTTTAAACATCTTTAAGTTTATCTTGTGCAGTTACAATCCAGTTTTTTATTACCTACTTTCTTTAAATCATCTGTTCATCTGGTAGGTGGTCATCCTGGATACCTTGTCATCGTTTGATTTTCCATTCTACAATCTTTGGTCCATATGGGAATTTTTTCTCGTTAGGTGATCGGCATATGTCAATTTTAGTCTTAGATAGATACATTGTCTTAAAATAAAAAGAAGATACATTGTCTTAAAATAAAAATAAGAAAAAGAAGAAGAATAGTCACCTCTTTACCTTCATTAGCTTTATTTTGTAGATAGTTGTAAAAGTCTACCATTTTAAATCAGAAAATTAAGTGTATGGAATGCAAGAAAGATGGTACTGAAGAAGAAATCCTTTATTGTGATAGCTGTGAGCTACCTTTTCACAAAGATACTTATTGTTCTGGTCTTTGTTCATCAGAGATTAGGATTATGGAGTTAAAAAAGAATCGTGTTCTGCAATTTTTGTGCCAAGAATGTAAATCTGGTATAAAACTTGTTACCAAACTGTTAAAATTAATTGAAAAACTGCATAATGAGGTAAACGATATGAAATTACGGAATTCTAAAAACCAAGAAGAAGATATTCTAAATGATGTGTTTGAAAAACTAAAGAGAATGATCAACTTAATTATTCATAATATAGGGGAACCTGTGAATAAAAGATGATAAAGAGAGAGAAAGAAGATAAGAGATTATTCAAGAAAATATCAAAGTTGTCCCAGCTGTTATATTTGGAAAGCAAAACAAAAATGGCGCCGTATATGCTCACCTCCTTTATTAATTTATTATCAAAATGTTGGCGGGTTAAGAACTAAACTAAGATCTCTGGAAATTGTAAAAGCTCAACGTAATTATCAAATAATTATTATGGTGGAAACTTAGATAACTTGAGATTACAGCAATGCGGAAATGACATAAATGCGCGGAAAGTGATAATTCCTGATTTTGAACCAAAGCAAATTTTTGTATTATTAAAAATTAGCAATAAGTGTTATGGAGAAACCTTGCTACTAAGTGGTGATTAAATTTTACCAAATGCCTATTGAAGTAATGTCAACTTTGGTTTAAATGTTGAATGCTCTAATGGCTCTCCTGCTGTGTACTTTTCCAATTCTTTTGGATAATTTAAAATGTTTCAAATTAATAATTCACCTAATAGTCGTAATATCTTTCTAGACTTAGTATTTACAAATTTAAACAAAGTTGATGTAGTTATTTTACTTAATTTAGTATTTTATAATAGTATATTATCCATTCCGCTATAGTTGTAGGATTGGCTGGTTTTGAAAAGCATTATCAACGGAACTATGAGGAATTTTATTATGATTTTAAAAATGCAAAAGACAAAACGGAGTTGCAACCAACGAACATCGGAGCGTATGGAATTGAGTTAGAAAAAGTCCATAATATTATCTATTTGAGCGCAAACGTTAACGATAACTGGGATATAAATAAAGAAATAAGAATACGCATTGAAAAAGCCAGAGCAGCCTTCTATAAATTAAAGAAAATTCTAATTAATAAAGATATTACGTTAAACCTTAAAATCAGATTAATACGCTGCTACATATTCTCCACATTGCTGTATGGTATGGAGAGCTAGACCCTTACAGAGACATTAATAGAAAAATTGGAGGCCTTTGAGATGTGGATCTATCGAAGAGTATTGCGCATAAGTTGGGTTGATCGAATAAGAAAAGAAATAGTTTTACATCGAATGAAAAAGAGCCCAGAAATAACAAAAACGATAAAAATTCGAAAGTTACAATATTTCGGTCATGTAATGAGAGATCCAAAGAGGTATAACCTTCTACACCTCATAATACAGGGTAAGATCGCCGGACAGGGTACTGAAAGAAGAAGAAGCTCTCTGACATAATTGATAGTGTTTTAAAGATCCTTGGAAATTATCGATTGGGCCAGATTGTTTGCCAACGTACGTACTCAAACATTGCATTTTTACTGTTGTAAAACCTATCCACCACTTATTTCATTTATCACTGAGTAGTGAGTACTGCTATCTGTCTGAAACTTTCATGGCTGCGTAATATTCGGCAATATAGTGTGTTGTCACAATAGAAGAACTATTTCGCGCAGTAGCCAATAGAGAAAGGTTTCAGGAATTTGTAAATATCATGATGGACAACGTCCAAAAACGGACACGGCACCTAAAGAAGAAGACTGGTATCTGACACTTGATTTTTGGTAAACCACTTTAAACACCGATTTTCAAGTCCGGTAATAAAAATGTAATGAAAATTATAGGGCTGTTTGTAAACAATTAGTATTACCCAAACTATTTGATTGTCTTGTAAATAATTTGTTAACATGGGATTCTAAAGATTTAATTGATGTTCAACAACACGATTTGATAAATTTGATTTCCTTTTCTCTGAAATATTATGTAATAAATATTATCCAAACCTTTTTCTTTGTGCCTTGATTTCTGAGTAGTGTATTGTTATGTTTCATTTTATCAAAGATAGAATAAAAATTTTATTTGGTTATAGAACGTGGGCACATAAATTTGCAACGCCCTGTATATCGATTTGTAAATATTTGTTATAAGTTAGTTTTAAGCAGTGGGTTTATCCATAATGAGTTTTGCCCTGAAGGATTGAAAAATATTAGTAAATACTTAAATGTGAATAGACAATTGTTTCCCGGCATTTGTAGATATTATATTTTAAAAGCCTTTTGTTTCGTTTCGCTGGAAAGGCAAAAGACACCAGGTAGTTATTGTATTTAGAAAGTATAAGATAAAACCGTTATCATTTTCAAAGAAATTTGTTTAGAAGCGGTGCTTGGGTTTTTCTGATGTAAAATGAGAGGCGGGATATAGTAATTTTCTGATTGGTTAGCGAGTTTATAATGGGGATGAAAGAGAGTGAATGTTTGAAAGTTTGGATTAGAAAATAATTATTATGTGATGGGCATCTGAGAGAAGCAAGTAAAGTTTTGTGTAGTCAGTTAAGAAGAAAGTACCAGTTTGTAAATAGTTAGAAGTGGTTGGCTGAAAGGTGGAACGAGAGATAGGTCAAAGTTAAGAAGTCGAATACCTCCTTGATTCCATAAATTCCAAGTGAGTAAGTGACAAGAACTATAACTATTAAAAATATTTGCGACACCAAATAAAAAAATACTTGGGTCTCAGGAGATTGTTAGTATATGAAAGAGAGGAGAGAATTTTAGAGTTTGTTGAACGAGTACTGGTAAAAAAAGCCTGCTCGTGTTTTGGAGAAAGAGTTGCTGGTATGCTGAGAGTTTGATACTTAGAACGGAGAAGGCTTTGATTGGTAGCCTAACATAATCAACAAGAGGGAGCTGTTTTGATCGAAAGAAGACATCGTCGGGTGTGAATTAAAAGGTCATTCAATTATTTTTTGCGGCAGATTTTTTTTATGTTTCAAATAAAAGACTCTATACCATCAGAAGATCAAAAATTATCGCTATTTTAAAATACCATAAATTTTATAAAAGTTTTTTTTTTCGTCAAAGGATAATTATTAATATTGCTTAATAAATTTAAAAAGTTTCTTTTTATAATATTCAGAATTTTATATTTTTTGAGTACAAAAACATATGAACACAATTTTTCAAATTTTTTATAGGAAATGTAATTATTTCACGAATAACCAAATTTCTTGTTTATGTTGTTTTATCAATGTTATAAAAAACAAACCGATAAATATTTGGTAGATTAAAATTATTTTATATGGTACAATTTTCATTGGGACAGTTAAGCCCATGAAATTTATTTGATAAGCCTTAATATTATTTCTTTTGATAATAAAAGATATTTGTATTTGTTTATTTATGTTATTTCTATTTATTTCCTTTTCCTATTTTATCCCGATAAGGAACAACTAAGAGATACTGGAAGCCACGAGAAAGGATAAGTATAACCTAAGCTGATTTATTATTTTTTTATATATATAATAAAAAGGCACCTTGAGATTATTTTTTTATGTATGATTTTGCAACACTTAGATAATTAATTAAATAATTAATTAAAGAAATTAAATAAATAAAAAGGTTAATATAAAAGTAAGAAAGAGCAGATCATAATAGTATATTATATTACTAAGCTGTTTTCATGTATGTTAGCAGAATATTAATAAATACAGTTTTAATTTAGCTCCCCGTTTATAGGGTATATATCATAATGAACACATCAAATATTTAATCTCGTATAAGGCTCTTGAAGTGATATGGCGTCTATATGCTGTGTGTATCATTTAAGTTAAAATAAAACCCTACTTTTAAATTTTAAACACATTTTCAAAGTCATTGTTGACGAAATTAAACGGTAACTAACGATTTAACAAAAGCAAACATCACCTTTTTGTAATGGCTCTATAAAATTTTATGTAGAATGTGTTTGTTATTTCAAACCATCATTGTTTCTGGTTAAATTCAAAATGTTTGTAGAATAGTCAATAATCTTCCCATTTGTATATTTTAAAAAGAATTTTTATCTTGATATTGAAGCTTTCAGTAATATCAATACAGGTATTTATAAATTGTTTTGTTTTCTTTGAAATCTTTACTAAGTGGGTGCTATGATACTAAAATGCATATTTAATAAGATTAGTTGATAGATAGTGATTGTATTTAAAAATAGAAAGTAGATATTTGCTATACTTCAATAATAAATTGAAGAGGGTGATGCATATATTGTAACATGATATATTAATCGTACGAGGTGTAAATCAAATACGCCGGTTCAAAATAATATCGGTTCACAATATTTTGATAGCTTTGCATACATTTTAATGGGTAATATGAGGTCCTTTACAGTGTGCCAGCTGTAACAACAGTTATTTTTACGATAGATACGTTTTAGCAAATTAAAATTTGGTCAGCACAATTTATTCGAATCCTTAATTATTTACTCTCTATCAGTGGCGTTTCATGAAGACATCTTAAAAGTGCCATTTAAAAAAAGAACCATCGTATAAATCTATATCGAAATTTGAATTTATTTAAGACATTTATTTTGAAAATAGATATGAAAGTAGGTGCTCCTCATCCATAGGTATATCCAATACACCAGTCGTAACTAAGCATTTCACGTATTTCAGAAAAATTTATAAATATTTGAATAAATAATCTAACAATGAAAATTACTTTATATTATGTGATTTAAAATTATCGTTATCTTACCTTTACGTATCTTTATCGTATCTTATTCGTATTATATTCGTATTATATTCGTATCATATTCGTATTCATGTAATTCGTATCTTTAACACAAATATAGCAAATTCATGTTTATGCGATATAAATATTTATTTTTACTACATTATTACTTACAGCTTGGTTTATACATTATCGGAATATTGGCAATCTATTGAGTCTTCTGATTCATTGGCGCCGACCTTATATTATAGGTTCAATAACATATTCCATTATCCCATTCAGCTTGCACATTTTCTCTTCTATTTTCAAGACATTGGTAACAGCGTTCTCTTTACTTGTGCCAAAAAGTTTTTAGTAATACTTATATAGCTGTCAATTGCCACGAGTAATTATTAATAAGTACAGTTGAGACCTTAGCATGGGCAGCACTCAGAAATTACAAACAGTATTTAAATCAACTTACCAAATACTTTAAAGGCGAACAATTTCGATCAGAGTATGCTGCCGGTATTGACATATGGAACTGAAACATGGGCTTTTAACAACAACATAGTCCACAAGCTCCAAGTTACTCAGAGAGCTATGGAACGGAAAATGTTCAACATTAAGCTTACCGATCGCAAATCCAATGAAGAAATAAGAAGAGGAACAAAAGTTATAGATATAATCCAAAAGATTGCCATGTCAAAATAGAGCTGCGCAGGCCACATAGGATGAAATGGAAGACAGCCGTTAAATGAAAGACCTAAAACCAGATGAACTGATGACATCAAGCGAATGCCTGGTCATGAATGGATGCAAAAAACAACACACAGAAATGAATGAGCACACCTAAGGGAGGCTTACATCCGACGATGGAGGCGTGAAGGCAAATTGAACCTAAACATTTGAAAATATGTATAGGTGTTTGTTAAAATCTTATACAGGGTCGAGTAAAAGTTACTGCTTTGTAAATCAAATCAAATTTAGAAAATTAATGGATTTTGAAGCGTTGCAATATTCGATAACGAATGTGGTTTTTACATGACGGTGCTCCAGTTTACTATACTGCTCTTAGCTCTACAGCAAGCTAAATAATAACTTTCCTGCGAAGTGAATAGGCAGAAGATGAACTACTGATAGGCCACCGCGATCACCGGAATTGTTAAAAATTGATTTTTTCATGTGAGACTATATAAAAAACCTTGTGTACCAGAAGCCACCAACAATGACAAATGATATATAGATGATATTAAGAGAAACTTTTAACAATATTGACTTATACATGTTAATAAATATGGCATTGTCATTTGAATATCGGTTACAAACTTGCACATACGTTAAAAGTGGACATTTTGAATATTTACTTTACACTTATTTCCTTAATAAACACATTAATTGTTACATTCATTGCATATTGTTATAGTTTATATTTTGTATGTTATTTATTGAATAAAAATAATTTCTACTTTTATGGAGCCTATTAAATACTGGTTTTCAAACGAAAATTGCACATTTCTTTACTGCACGAACATCTGAAATGAAGTATAAAGTAGAAACGAGTTGGATACAACGAACGTCTCGAAAGTGGTACATGAATAAGAAAATATGGAATCTTGTAAAGCGAAAAGACCGCGAGGAATACTCTAAATGGGTAAAAATGATGACAAATGAAGTGAAAATGGGTTAAAATATCTGTATGACCAATGGGCAAACGACTGACTCAAAATAGAGATAGAAGCAGAGCGATATTCGGCGGTAAGAAAGGAAGAAAGGCTTAAGAAAGGTTTTGAGTATTTTCTTCTGTTTAATTACCTCACCTTTTATATATGCACACATTTATGTTTATAAAACATTGTATCAGTCATAAGAATATACCAACAGTTGCATCGAATAAATCAGTTTCCGACAACACGTGCAGCAAATGTATTTTTTAGATTTTTGCCAAAATGTGACCACGAATTCGTACATACCCTGTACTTTAATTACCGTATGAAATAAACATTGTATTAATCACAGTGCGTGCTTCTAATCTGGCAATCGGCTGACAATGTAAGTACCCAACACATATTTTTGTGATACAACAGACTTCCCAGTCTCCCGTCTATTTTCTTGACTAAAAATACATTTGGGATGCTCCTACTCACTTCACAAAAGAATGACAGTGATTGAGTGCTTTTTAAATAAGCTTTACTAGATGTATAAAAATTTTACGTTGATCATGATACCTACTTACTAAAATCAGTTTGTAAAAAATATTTCTTTGTATTTTTTTACAACACATTGTTTTCTTTAGAGTGACAATAGTTACGAGGTTAGGTTGTTGGAATTTATAGTTTAGAATGTTTGTTTCTATTTCTGTGCAACTTGTTTGTTTTCTTTACGTTCATGATAATAGCAAACGTCATTAAGAAGTCCACTACCTTACAAGACATATTTAGTCTTATTTAATCTGTTATCTCTATTTTTATCCAATAAAACTTAATTTTTGAGGAAGATATCCTCATGAATATTTTTTATTATCATCTGCAAATGTGCAAAAATTGTTACGTTATTTGAAGTTGGTAAATCAGACGTATATATGTTGTACTCAATAATCGAATTCGGCCATTGACCGTAATTTATACCCACAACGCGTTGTGAATTTCGTTTATTTCTCACATCGCGTTTCGTGTGTATTTAACGTACACAGAACGCGTTGTGGATATAATGCAAAGACCCACAATACGAAACTACAAAGACTGTCGGACACACATGAAGATTTTTTGCGTTATGGTCAATACAAATACCCACAAAGCGAAACTTCTAATTCTATTTAAAAAATATAAATAAAAATACGTTAATAAAAATGATTTCTATAAAAGATGTACATGATGCTAAATGATGTAAATAAAAATACCCACATAACGAAATTTCTAATTTTATTTAAAAAAATGCAGATAAAAATAAGTTTTAAACACAAACATTTTTAGAACCAAATTTCTTCATTTATTTTTGCATGTCAGCGATCCATGACACTTTGAATTACATTGTTTGTACCTTTATTTACAGGAACATTTATTGTCGCCACAAAACCTTTTACAGTTGCATCTGAGAAAACTTTGACCAGAACCTTTGGATGATATATTTGCTGCAGTTCTCAAGGGTATTTTCTTATACTAATATCATTTGATTCAAACATGGATAGCGAATCGGTTTGAAGGACTTTATTTCTTGACCAAAACGATGAGTAATGTCAATATTATATACTTCATCATGTAGTAACAAAAGAATCTTCGATTACGACAAAACTACATGTCGTTTTTGATGCATCTTCTCCTACTAGCAACGGAATATCTTTAAACAATAATTTAAAATTAATAATTCAATTAATAGGACCTATACTTCAACATAATCTATTTTCGATCATTTTAAGATTTCGACGATCCTTCAAAACCATTAAAAACGTGCTAGTTAATCACTATTACCTGCGGTCAAGCTTCAGCTAGTTTTCTCGCTATACGTTGTTTGGTACAATTAGCAAACGAAGTTAAAGATTCCGACCCAAGTATTGCAAGAATAGTCAAAGAAGACTTTTATGTCGACGATATGCTAACCGGAGCTGATTCTATTCAAAAAGCTCAAGAAATTTACACCAAGCTATCCAAGATATACCCAATTCTGAATCAGCTTTCGACATTTTAGAGTTTTCAAGCGATGATAATAAGATCAAGACTTTAGGGTTAATATGCTCGTGTTCGAGCTATAGCTTATGCTATAATATCAATACAAATTTCTCTAAACAAGTAATCACTAAGAGATCGGTTTAATTCTCAAGAGCAAACATTTTTGATCCTTTAGGTCTATTAAGCCCATGTAATATCATAGGTAAAATCATTATGCAACACTTATGGTGCAATCAATTATCCTGGGATGACAATTTACCTGAAGAATTGTATTCTAAATGCATCAGCCTGCAAAACGAACTTCCTTTGTTAAACAATTTGTCAATATCACGGCATGCAATATTATGCAATCCAACAGAGTTGCAGTTGCACGGTTTCTGCGATGCATCAGAGCGTGCATATGGTGCTTGTGTATACATTAGGAGTTCCGATAAACATGGTAAGGTACAAGTTAGTTTATTGTGTGCAAAATCCAAGGTTATACCTGTAAAAACCATCAGTACTCATCGCCTAGAGCTTTGCGGTGTCTTGCTACTGGCACGCCTAGTGGATAAGGTCAAGACCTAAATAAATTTAAAATTTAATCAACATTTTCTTTGGTCTGATTCAACTATAACACTGGCTTGGTTAAAAACCAGTCCAAACTTGCTAAAAACTTTTACAGGCAATCGTGTCTCGGAAATACAATTATTAACGAGGAATTGTCAATGGAAGTATATTTAGACCAAGGAAAATCCAGCAGATATAATTTCAAGAGGCATGTTTCCCAGTCAAATATTAAACTCTGAGACATGGTGGCATGGTCCATCCTGGCTAATTTTGGATTCAGAATTCTGGCCCAATGAAAAATTTAAGGAAGATCATTTACCGGAATTAAGAGGTCAAACTCTATTAGCTCAAGGTACACAAAATATTTTGAGCTTTCCGTTTGATCGATTTTCTATATTCTCTAAAATGCGTAGAGTCACAAGTTACGTGTTTAGATTTGTAAACAATTGTACTAAAAAGAATGATCGGAAAACCGGTGTTTTGACATTATTGGAACTAAAGTATTCCCTAAATTCATTAATCAAAGTAAGTCAAAAACAATCATTCTATAATGAAATTAGAGATATGTCTAATAATAAATGTCTCCCATCAAAAAATAGGTTATGTGGCCTAACCGGGCCACATACCTAACCATTTCTAGACAGTCAGAACATTCTACGCATCGGTGGTAGACTCAAGTATTCTGACTACAATTTCAATAAAAAACATCCTATTCTAATTACTGGAAATCATCATTTTACAGAATTATTGTTCCAAAAACAACATCTTATATTACTACACTGTCGCGCCCAATTACTTCTCAGTACTATAAGAGATATTTACTGGCCCTCATCTGGTCGCAACTTAGCTCGTGTTACTATTAGAAAATGTATAAGATGTTTTAGATTCAATATAAAACCCATTCAGCCTATAATGGGAAATCTTCTTGGTGCTAGACTAATGCCTTCTAGTCCATTTACAATAACAGGTGTTGATTATGCAGGTCCATTCCTTATGAAGGACAAAAAAGGTCGTGGATGCAAAACTACTAAATGTTACTTAGGTCTTTTCATTTTCTTCTCTACTAAGGCCATACATCTAGAATTAATTTCAAGTCTTTCATCTGAAGCGTTTCTACAAGTTTTACGAAGGTTTGTGTCCCGAAGAGGAAAACCAGTAAAAATGTTCTCAGACAATGGAAGCAATTTTATAGGGGCTCAACGAGAATTGGCATCTCTTCTAAATTCACGTGCATTGACACACAAACTGTGCGCATTAACAAATTCTCTATCAATTGAATGGCATTTTATACCTCCCTATTCTCCTCATTTTGGTGGACTCTGGGAAGCAGGAGTAAAATCGTCAAAACTATATTTAAAAAGAGTTTTATCAAAAACTGCTCTTATTTATGACGAATTTCAAACTTTAATTATTCAAATAGAGGCAATTTTAAACTCACGCCCTCTTTCTCCTATTAGTCCAGAACGACCTCAGTCCCTTAACACCTGCTCACTTCCTTATTGGTAAACCAATGATGGCAGTTCCAGAGCAAGACCTAAGCGATATAAAGGTCAATAAACTAAACCAATACCAACTCATCCAGCAGATGTGCTAAAGCTTTTGGGAAAGATGGAAAACCGAATACATCTCCCAGCTACAAATCAAGGGACGCTGGAAAAAAAAATAAAGATTCTCTCACAGACGGTAACTAGGCCAAATAATCAGTGTACATCCTGGAAATAACAATATCGTTCGAGTAGCGTCAATTAAAACTTCCACTTGCATCATCAAACGTGGATTCAACAAAATATGTCCACTCCCTCTAGATGATTGAAAGGAAGCTTTCAAGGTAGTAAGGGAGTATGTTTGAGCAATTTTTATAGCGCCGTCCCTGATGTGTGTTGCCCTTCACTCTTCCACCGAACGAGTAAAAAAACCAGTCAAGGGACACAGACACAACAGTGACCAGTTTATTACCATTTTTTCACATGCAATATTTAATATATAAAGTTCATTACTTAAAGATTAAAAATAAAATAATGCCATGTATTTCCTTAGTGCTTTCAATGTCCGCCAAATAATATTATATGAGCTGGAGCCTTCACACTAGGTATGCATTTACCAGTAAGTTTTGTTTCTCTTTACATCGCCATCGCGCCATCGTCAACAAAATATAAACGATGTAAACATGCTGACAAAATATGATTAGTAAAAATAATTCTAAATATAAAATCAAGAACATATTCTGTCTTTCTGGCTTCTGGTGTGATGAGTTTAATTTTAAACGTGTTGGCGTTTTAAAATTTAAATTATGTTAACTTGCCGTTCACACGGATAATTCTTCAAAAACGCGTGAAATTGTGGAAAATAATGATCTACTGTTGTTAGGCTATATTTCGATTTATTATTAAGCTCGATTAAAATAAACAAATCTATTACTTGTTTTGTATAGTTTAAGGTATTAAAATCTCTAATATACAATTGGACAGTTCTCGTCAAATATTTAAAAATTTATTTCTCCAATATTTTTCATACTCAACGCTTTAAATATTTGTGTCAGCTTTACAAATGTTGTAATGATCAAAAACAAATAAGAAAAATTTAACGACGGGATACAATATTTTTATGACCGATTAAAACCACATGTAAGCAATAAATGACAAAAATTACAATAGTTTAGTGGCACATTTATTTTATGTGATTATATTGTCGTTTTTGATATATTTTTTAGATATACTATTAAATATAAAGTTAAAAATACGATTTTTTTAATATGTACAGATTTTAGTAAACCTTGTGCATCTCTAAAATGAAAAAGTGTGAACCTTTTAATAAGATTAATACCCGTTTCGCAACTTTATGTAAATATTAATTAAATATTAAATAGAAATTATCTTTACGTCACGTCGGTGACGTGACGAAAATCCCATCTAATTGCCAGTGGTACAAATTAAATTAGCATGGCTCAGCACTAGATGCAAGAATGAAACAACATTAACATGGTAATCCCTATCTATATTTCCTGAATGTAACGCTTCCAAGCTCAACTAATCACTTTTGTTCCTGGTCTGCTGGGAAACAGACGTCCATTTCGCTAGGCGGTAGTAACTGCTACCATAATCAACCCCATGTGGTAAAGTACAACTTATATACACCATTGCGTCGATGCTGATACACTTGTACGTTTACTGTTTCGAATCGTACAAGTCCTGTTTGGAAATACATTATTCAACATATTGTTACGATAAATATGACTCATGTTTGGCCTGTAAACAATTTGTTATTCTAACTTGTGTTTTCTAGTAGGTAGACCCGCTAGAAACCTGTCAGGCGTTCCCTTCCATTCGAGAAAGGTCAACATCCAGTCGAGGGTATTCCAGACTAACGGCTGTTTTATATATATAGCGGAATTTTCATTGTGTGAGTTAGTCTGAATAATAATATCGAGTCGAGTTTTGAAATGTAATGCGCGTATTGTCGGGAATATAAATTGTAATAAATGTTGTAAATAAATTATGTAATAAAATTATAGTGTAAGATAAATTAGTGTAATATTGTATAAATAAAGACTTTAATAAACTAAGTGTTAAAACATTTTTTTATAATAAATAAAGTTAATACATTAGAATAATAAACTCAGTTCAATATTATTTGTTACCAAATCACATTGTTTCTATGATTTATTCAAATACGTCTATTTGTATAACGTAGTTATATTCATTATTGGCTGTGCATTCATATTGTCTGTGCTGAACTTTATTTAATCTTGTGCCGCGTGTTTTTGATTAACATTTTGACCGTTGGGAACATCTTACTTTCGTTTCAAAATTATAAACTTTATAGTGTATTTGTAATTTAACTGCTAATTGTTATTGATTTCATTATTAATTGCCGAATTATTTTACTGTATTTCCCATTTATAGCGAGTTTTACAACTTAGGACTAGATACATAGCATATATAAATTTAGAGAAACCCTCGTAGAACGACAGCCATTCATTTCTATACATTATTTTTAATTTTTTTTTTGGTATTTCTTTATGTTTTTTATATTTTTTTCTAAAAGTTCAATAAGCGGTAAGAAATTATTATGTTATCGTACTGATTTTAACAACCAGACCAATTTGGTACTAAAATGTTTTGAGAATTTTTAATTATATTAAAATGACAGTAACATCAACAGATGCTGTAAGAGCAACGGCTTTAGCGCAAGATCGCCGTGGCCAATATTATGCCGCCCAGGCGCTAGGTATAAATCGTTGTGCTATTCAATGAGCCATTCTGCAGTGCAATCAAAACTGAAACTACAGTAAAATGTCATGATCAGGCCGCAGCAGAACAACATCCACACGCGATGATCGATTTTTGGTTTCTTCGTGTTGAGGAAATAGACATATAACTTTAATAGAGCTGTCAAATCGCCTGAACAAAGGCAGACATGTGGAGGTAAGTAAGTGGATAGTTCGTCGACAATTTCATGAAGTGAATTTATCATATATGTCCACAGCTACCCGTAGAACACCACAGACCTCGACTTGCTTTTGCAAGGAAACACGAATATTGGAATTACGTAGATTGGTGTAATGTTTCGTTCTCGGATAAGCCCAGGTTTTGCTTGAGGTCGCTAAATGTTCGTGAAAGAATCTGGAGGAGAACGATTTGCCCAATGCAATATTACCGACAGCATAAACTAGAAAGGATACTCAGTTACCGTTTGAAATGGTGTTAGTTCCGATGCCTATACTGATTTAGTTCTTGTAGATGGAGGTTCTATAATAGGAGCAAGGTATATAACAACCATTTTAGATGAGCATGTGGTACCTTCTGCGCCATTCATAGAACCTAATTTTAGTTTTATGGACAATAAAGCGCGTTCCCACCGTGCTAGAATCGTCAATAAATACTTAGAAGACGTCAACACTTTCAAAGATATGACTTCCAAAGGCTGTTTCCTGCTCCTTATTTGCTATGTAGGATCCTTAGTACCAAAATTTAGTTGGTTTTGTCTTCGTTGATGACTAGACCAACATGTGTCGCCGCCGTTTCCAATTCTCGGAAATATTACTCAACATCTCGCTTTACGCTTTAACAATCTGCTACGCCCTATTATATCAATGTTAAATAGGAGGCAAGCCAGGGCATCCCCTTGTCTGAGTCCATCCTTTATATCAAACGATCGAGAATTTTCTCCCTGTATCCTAACGCTGGTTTTAAGTTATTCATGGTCATTCTCGTTAATCGGATAAGTTTTTCTGGTAGGTACACTAAACTCACGCATTGATTCGTATAGTACTCTTCTCTTGACACTTTTGTATACGGCCTTGATATCGACGAATAGGTGATGGATTTCAATGTTAAATTCTAATGTTTTCTCGAAAATCTGTCTTATTGAATGAATCTGCTCAATTGTTAATTTTTCTGGAGTAACTTCGGCCTGATATTTTCCAACTGTGTAACCTTGTAGCCTTTCGTAAAGAATATTTGCTAGTATTTTGTAAGCAGTTGTTAACAGGGTTATACCTCTGTCGTTGTCACACTGGAGCTGATCGCCTTTTTTATGTAACGAGCATATCACACCTTGAGACCATTCACAGTGCATGGTCTTATTTTGCCACATGGTAACACATTTTGACAAAATATGCACCCTTAAAAATAAAACTGACAGATGAAAGCGTGTTTTTGCATCAATAAGAACAAGGTGTGGGTAAAAAGTTTATGTTGAATCACCTTGCATAATCGTGCATTATATTTGGGGTTTATAGCCCGTGGTGTAGATTATCTATTACCATCTGACGTTTCGCTCACAACTGTATCAGACATTGTCAGCAGATTGGGCATAGATTTAATGTTCTGTCACTCGATCACTGACGATCTTTCTCAAGTGCTATTTGTACTTATCGTGTGTGCCCAGTGATCTGCCGGTTGGTCTAATTCGCTGGTTGGACTAGATATTGTTTCGTGAGGTTGAGAGCCATCCTCGACATCCTGCATAGGAGGGAAATGCTTTTCTTTTAATTAAAACTAATCGGATGTTTTTGAATGTTGTTACCTTCTGTAACTATTCTTAGAGAGTAGTTTGATGTTTGACTAAGCATCTGTAGTTGTTATGTGTAGTTAGATTTTTCGCAGTGACAAAGAGGACCGTTTCTTTTATGTACAGCTAAACGAGTAGTTACACTACGTTTTGTTGTTCCAATGTATACTGAACCACAACTATAGGAAATACATTAAACTATTGGAGTGGACAGCGATTCTCTTGGATCTCTGGCCGATCTTAGCCGAACTTTTTATAAGGACTGATTTGGAGTTTGCTTGATATCTTTTGGAGCATAATCGTTCTGTTTCAAACTTTTTTTAAAGATATTTTAATTATTCTAACTATTTAGTTCACATATTCGGGTAGCCTAATCCACTAAGACTTTCATGACTTGTGTCTTTTGGGGTTTATCTGCTGAATGAAACCATAGTAATAATTACTATTTTAACGGGAATAAGCCAAAGGCAAGATGGGCAAGATTTAATAAATAAACTGTGCTCGATATCTCCCTTTAATTTGATTAAAATTCATTTATTCGAGCATTCAACCTAATGTCACTTTATATTTTAAATTGGTCAATTGATGGGGTACGGCATACTACGCATCTAGAAGATAAGGCTGTTAAGTCCTTACCACTGGTGTCTTTGTCTCTGGTGTGTGCTTTATTTAAGGGCGCCTTGTTTAAGTAACTCTTTTGCTTCTTCATGGCATGTTGTTGTATTATATTGTCGTTGTGTTAGTCCATCTGGGAATTGGAAAGTCACTGTAAACATGGTGTATAATGTCCATGCAACAATGTAATCTTGGGTACTCCTGCTGTGAGAGTAAAAGGTACTAAGAATTGATTTTTCACTTTGACCTTTATGCTTCTATCTGAGATATATGAATGAATGAGTTTGACACAAGGAGCGTACAGGTCAATATTCAGTAGTTTCTTCAATAGTCAAAAATGTGGAACTTGATCTAAGACTTTTTGAATATGCTTTTGAAGATTAAGAAGAAGATTTCGTCCTATTGGTGTCCATTAAACAGAAGTAGATCGAAGACCAAACTTCAAGACAGGACAGACCTAATACTCATCATACGCCGCCCTGAATTGATGTGGGATCAGAAGAATTTATGTTTTTATTGGCTGCCTTTTGCTGTTTTATGTCCAATTAATAAAACAGAAAATCCTTGTATATTTTCAATTTATACGTCCAGATAATAAAAATGCAATACCTTGTATATTTTAAATCACTGTAACGATAAAAATTGAAAAGGCGGAAAATTCACAACGCAAACTTGTTTTATGGAAAGACGTAACTGTTTCAAAAATTTATACATAATCATTCATGTATATTGTCTATAAATATTAGTTTAAGTCAATTTGCTTCTGGTGTAAAATATTACTGCTAACACTGTGCAGGTGAAAGTAATAAATTGATTGGGATATCGGGTGCACAAAGAAATAATAAATATTGAAAGAAAAAAATACCGTTTTATTATAAAGAAAATAAATTTCATCTTTTTGGATGGTAAACGGTGATTATTATACATTTATCGATAGTGAATGATATGTTTGTTTATTTGTAACTGATTATAGGTAGTAAAAGTCTCATAAATAAATCTTGTCTACAATAATTGACCGTCAATGTTATACTTCAATTTATATATTCCATAATTTTTAATTTATAGATAAATTAAAAAGAACATAATTTCAGCGTAATTGAATGCTGGATATGTAAAACATCACTTAAATATTATTGATTCATTTGAGCTTTTTTCTATCCGAATTCACTAAAATTTATATTTTGAAAAAATTATTAGAATAAATTAAATTCAAAATCATAAATTTATATATTTTATTGACACTTAAATATAAATATTGATTGCTTCCGATAAACTTAAAAGAGTCAATTGAGTTATTTAAATTAAATAGATGATGTCTTTTATATGTTCATGAAATCGTTACTTAAAATTTATAGAAGTACGCCAAATACTTGCCTGCTCCCATTATTTAATCATATAGAGAACAAGTTGTGAATTATGACTCAAATTTCTCTTCGTCATAACTTTTATTATTACTGTATCTTCTGCAAAACGGAAGTTATTCAAAACTTCTCCATTGATAGATATACCTTCTATCGTTTCTATTGAGTCTGAGAGCGCTTCTTTAAATACCGCTTCACTGTAGACATTGAAAAGTAGTGGTGACAGCACGCAACTCTGGCGGACTCCTCTCTGTATTTTGATATCTCGGGTGTTGTTGACTGATTGTCAACTCTTACCTTTACAGTTTGATTCCAATATAGATTAGATATAATTTTCATATCACCAATGTCAATATTTTTGGTTTTTAATATATTACAAGCTTTTTATGTTGAACCTTATCAAATACCTTTTCAAAATCTACAATCTGTCCAGATTCAAGTCCATGCATCTCTGGGCCAGCACATTCAAGACAAACAAAGCATCTCTTGTGGCCGTACCATTTTTAAAACCAAATTGCGTGTCACTAATTTCATATTCAAGAATTTTAACAATTCTGCTGTGTATTATTTTAAAAAATATTTTAAGTGTGTGGCTCATTAGAGCTATTGTTCTGTGATCTGAGCAGGATGTTGCACTTGACTTTTTGGGTATTGCCACAACGGTCGATTACAGCCATTGTCTGGGAATTGTGGTAGTCTGGTACCTATATTAGATTAAAGAGTTCAGTAATTACATCAATAACAACTCGATCAATAAGTTTTAATAATTCGATGGGCATATCATGTGGTCCAGTAGCTTTGCCCTCTTTTGTGTTTTTGATGGCATATATAACTTCTTTCCGTAATATTGGTAGTCCGGTATCCTCTCTGGTTTCTAATGATAGTTCTTCTCTTTCATCATTAAATAGATTTTGGACGTAATTGGTCCAGCGACACAATCTCTTCTTCCCATCAGTAATAATATCTCCTTTTTCTGAATTTTCTTTCTGATGTTTTTCTGAATTTCTTTGTGTTTATTCAGGTCTTTTGCTTTATATTTTCTTCGTTTCTCCATAAGTTTAAGAATTTCTAGTGCCATCCAAGATTTTGTTTTTTTCCCAAGTGTTTTGAGGGTTTCTTCTCCAACTGAAGACTTCTCTACCTTGTTCGATGGTTAGAGCTTCTGTATTACCTTGTTTGACTTTTCTTAAGTTCTCATTTAATATAAATTCCATTGTTGTATATGTGTTGTCTTGTTTGAGCAGCCTTGTAGCCATAATTTTTTTCGAGCTAGGGTACCTTATATTTTTTAGTTTCACTCTCATCGACAAAACAACCAGATTGTGGAGGATATGTCTGTTCCTGGATCAGTTTTGGATGATATTATAGAATTTTTATATTTTTTGTTGATAAAATGATCTATTTGATTTTTGGCTATTTTGTTGTCATTTTCAGCTGGAGACCTGGTGACCACTCATTTTTCCAGAGTACTTTATCTTGCGCCATTCGGTTCAGCATGTTGTTTTATGTCATCTGACCATCAAATTCTGGTCTTCCTCTTTGACGTTTATAATTCATCGATCATCCTTCTGTCTTAGTTTATGACCAGTAAATTGTGATATATTTTTCTACTTGAGTTAAGATGTCTTTTACCTAAGTTCTACTATGAATCCAGCTATTTCTGTTTCTATCTGACAATTTAATATTTAGCATCTCTTTTTCCAGATAACTTTTTTCGTTTTTCCTATATTTTCTATATTATCCTTGGTGAATTTCCAAGTTTGGTAATTGTATGTAAAAACAGATATGTAGAACAAAAACATTTACAACATAAGCAGAAAAAGCTCAAATGAATGGTTCAAAGAAATTTAATTGAAAAAATTGGTGCTGGAGAATAGTGATCATTTATGGAATAATTAAAAATATAAGAAATTGGATATTCAATGTGTACTACCCAATTTTACTTACTTTCTAATTTTAATTATTCCATACATGACCACTATTTTCCAACAGCAATTCTCGTTTAAATTTCTTGTCAATTTGTTTTGACTCCTTCAGTATCTTTACCTTTTATTTGAGCTTTCGCTTTTTGTGCTGTACATATTTTTGTAAGTTTTTCAGTATTTTCTACCTCTAATAATATTTTTATTACTGAAAGTAAAGAAAATAAAGAAAAATCGCTTAGATTTTGGTGAACTTCCAACTTTATAATATGCTTATTTTACGACTATTTCTAAGCCCTTGAAGCGAAAAAGCACGGCAAGGCCTACATGTATATTAGTATTAATTTAATGTATTAATTTTATGGAGTTAAGACATGAATATATATATATATATATATATATATATATATATATATATATATATATTAACTTAGTAAAATATATTTTATTACCACTTGTACCTAAATTAGATCACATTACACACATTACAATAAAATTGCAATGCATGTAGAAAATTTTATATTTTATGGTAACGAATTTTCGTTTTATATTTTTATTATACACGTGCATGGTAATTGATTGTAAAAATCTCTAAATCTCTGCTTTATTTCAATTATTAATGAATATATTTATAGAAGACTTCGAAACATATATTATTTTTATTCTATTCTGAGATAAGACGTGGAGCGAAGATCAGGGATACTGTGGAAGAAATAAGAAATTACAAAAATGGTCAAATAACTAGATATACTGATAAAAGTGGATATGGCGAATCCTATAATGGAGACCAACATCTAACCTCTATTTTATTAAAAAATTATGATTATTCTTTGTCATTTATAAATAATGAATTTTAAAAATAGAAAAAATGGAACAGAACATAGAACGGGATCTTACAACGTTTATAATGTTGTAATTATCAACCTTGACATACGTTTACATGTATAATATATGTTTACATGAATTATATCAAAATGCTACAAGAAAATAGCTTCAGAATAATCCACAAACGTAGATAGATAAAAAAAAATTGATTCGAGAGTGGCGAAAATGGGTTTACTCCACTCCTATTTGAATATTATGCATTGAAGTTAACTTTTTGATTCCGAAGGTATTTTTAATTCTGTAGAAGTATTGTTATTAACTGAGTGTAGTCATTATACCTTTTGTTTCGTAAATATTCATGCATCTGGGAATTTGTCAAACTTCCTTTCTTTCACTTCACAAAATTGTAGAAAACGCTGAATTCTTTATTAGTTTATTTAGGACGTTAGGTAGGTATAACTAATACGAACAAAAGGAATATGGTGAATATGTAAAACAATACAGATTTCAAGCTAAGCTTGAGAGCCTATTCCCTTGGAGCAGGCGTAATCTTCAAATTTTTTGGGAAATATTAATGAATGAGATAAAAACAAAACGTATCTTTTTTAAGTGAAAACAATAAGGAAGCAGTTATCGTTGATGATATCGGTACTATTAGGGAGTCCTCACAAGAACACAAATTGCATTTTTGTAGGGAAAAAAGATTTTTACTCATTAAAAACTCCCCAAACAAGATCTTGTACTAATTATAACAGTGGATTATTGTTATATTTTGTGAGTTAAGTATAAGGAGAATATGGAGAATATAAAACCTCACTGCATTTTCAAAACTAGAGCTAATCGAAAACGTTTTTAGTGATTTTGGTTGTAACAGATGAAAATATGGTAATAATCAGACATTTTTCAGTCTGAATACGTCCATAGTTAAGCAGTTTATTAGTCGACAGAGAAATGTACGAAAAATAATTTAAAAAATGGGAATAAATACAATTTAGGTTAGAATAAAACGAGAGTTTCAGATATAATTTGGGTTTCATCCAATTTTTTAATTCCATGTAAAGTGTTTTGTTACTTGTATTATCGTTAATTTTGCTTAATGGTACATAATATATTTTTTTATAATTCAATTATCGCGGTTGGACTTCAAACATTAACACATTTTGATGTGTTTATCATATTGTGTCATGTGATTTTTTCATGAATGGATTCTGTCCAAGATCCATTAAAATTGTTTATGAAAGTTGCCCAAACCTGAGTTAAAAGAGTTCATATCTCATTAACAGCTGACTTTGTAACTAAGAACGTGGAATTTGGTTAAAAGATTTACGTTATTTTAATGTTTTCGAAATTAAAAACATCGTCTTAATATATTGCTCCTATACAAGATTGAACATTGTCTAGGGCTATCTTAATAACAGCTGAGTTAAAAGCAACTTATCAGATTTTTTATTGAACATTAACTTCTTTAGATTTGACTTTCCTTAATGTTTTGTAGCAGAACATTTTACTGGAGAATTTATTTTTAACCTCACATTAAACAGTTTTTATGTATTATTGTTTTTCGTCATTATCAACGTCGTTATGTTTGTTTTTATCCTTATGCTGAACTGTTTTCAAAAGTAAAAGACAAGAATCCACACTCTTTATAAAACCCATATACAAGTTGCCTTGTTCGGATTAACAGAGTTGATATGTCGGTCAAACTTCACAATGGCTCAAACAAAGAATAACACAGCAAAAAAAGGGACTGTATAAAAAAGGAAAATAGGTGTGTAGTAGATGATTATGATTTAAAAACTGGATACCATTTTGTCTATTCAAATGTTAGGGTTTTACAACAAATAAGTATGTAATTATAAAAAATATTGTTTTTGGAAATGTGTCACATTAACAAAAAAAGAAGCAATAGATTACAAAGCGGACACGATTAAGCAATATCTACTATAATATTACAAATATTTTAAATTAATTTTTCTGTTAAACAATAAAATTTTAACCACCCTGTATATTTTTAACGTATATAAAAATAACTAATTTTATTGTGTGTTAAATGTGTTACTTGTTTTAATGTTTGCTTTATGCAAGATTATCCAAAATCAGGATAAGTGGAAAAGCATTCGAGAGGCATATATCCAATAGCGGACGTTGGACGCTAATTGATGAAAGCAGTTGAGTTAGATTCTGATCCCAGAGGAGTGTGGGCAGCGTTAGAAGAGACAGAATAAAGTTCGCTCAAAAGTTTTTTAATATAATTATGTAAGAGGGACAAATGCCAGATGAATGTGAGGCAATATCTTAGTAGGTGCTTGGGTACAAAACAAAAATGTTTAGCAACGTACAAAGGAATAAAAAAAAGATCATAATATGACGTTCATTGATCTTGAGAATGCGTATGATAGAGTACTCCAACTTAAGGTGATAAATAAATATTGTGCAATATATGTATGATATAGTACAAATGATGATAAGAAAAGCATAGGAGAGACTAATAAATTTCATGTAAAATTAGGATTGCATTAGGACTCGATGTCGAGTACTTATTTATTTTCATTAATATTGAGTCAGAAAAAAAGGAAACTCCAAGATAATTATCCTATAGATGTATAATATTGTGTTAGTAAATACTGAAAGATAATTAGAACAAAGATTGGAACGATAGAGACTGGATCTTAAACAAAACATTTAAAACTTAATTGAACAAAAATAAACTTTATACCTACATGATGATTAATTTAAAAATAATTGTTTTATTTATATACATCGGATGGGTTTTAAAAAGCAATATTCGAATAAAAATGAAATATACATTTTATAAGACCATTTTAAGACTAGCCATGATGTACGACATTGAAAAATCAGTTAAAAGAAAGATGAACAGCGAATGCATGTTGCGGAAAAAGCTGAGGTTGCTTGACTGCATTTATTAGAGTTTAGAGGAAGTTTAGGTATAGCATGATTTAATACTAACATGGTTAAAAAAAATTTAGAAGATTAGAACAAGTTTAACGCCGAATGCAAAAAATATCTGATTTTCAAGTCTGTGGAAGGAAAGAAAGACCAAAAGATATAGTTACAGATGGTAAAGACGATTAATATATTTACATTTCTTAGCCATATCAATATTAATCCTCTGTGAAGAGGATTAATATTGATATGACTAAAAAACACAAAGATACAAGACACTCATACAGAAACATGGTTAGGGAATTCGGCAAATCATACGGCAAAGTCTACGATGATAATAAAAAATACATATATTGGCAAAAATTAGAAAATTAGACAGTCTCAGCCCTTCATCCATAGTACGTATGGTTCCTGTGATCGAAAAATAGGATAACCTTCCACCTCTACTACAAAAATGTACAGAACAGTAGAAAAGATCAACAAAAAATCATTTTACTATTGTGTTCTGTGGAAAATAGAACTGCAAGGTGACTGTAAGAAATTTATATTGAAATTGAAAGCATGCCGACACAGCTTAACAAAACTCTCTGAACTCTATTATCTAAACTCTAGATAAAGCAGTACAACAGCTTTTCAAAAATATGACGGTTAAAACTGGAAACAAATTTTCTGGAGAAATTCCTATTAGTAAGGATCTAAGGCTGCTGTATAGCACCAACACTCTTCAAAATATATCTGAATGAAGCGCTCTCAGTGTGGAGAAGAAAATTCTGCAATATGGGCTTTCCAATCGAAGACAAGAGATTGTACATGGACTTTAAAGACGACAAAGCCATTCTAGTTGAAGACGAGAGCGATATAGACTATATGCTTAGAAAACTGGAGGAGGAGTACACCAAGTAGGACCTTACAATTAATATACAAAAAACTGAGTATTTAGTTACAGGAGAAAAATTAGAAAGCCTACAAATTGAAAGGGGAACTATAAAATCAGCTTAAACTGAAAATGGAAATTGACCTAGACATAATAGATAATATCGAAGCCAAAAGACTAAACTGGTATAGACACCTGCAGAGAATGTCTGAAAATAGGTAGAAAAGATATAAAGAGAAAAATGGACTCCAACCACTAGAAAAAAACGAGGTAGACCAAGACGGCCATAGAGAGAAGATGTTGAAGATGCAATGACCGCCAGATATTTAAAAACTGAAGATTACTTCGATAGACAACGGTGGAAATAAGGATGCGAGAAACGGCGCCAGCTGTAGAAGACCCGCCTATTATATGTATTACGAGACCAGTGGCGCACCCAGAATTTGTTTTAGGGGGGATTTTGAAATTTTTTTATGCTACCTCCATTTTGAGTCCCTAAAATTTGGGTTTTAGTTTAATTTAAAGAAGTAAAGATAGCAGTGCCAAAGATTCAGGTATCTATTATCCTGCCTACCAACCAAAACCACCCTCTCTTACTTGTGCGCAGTTGACTGTCGCACATACCGTACTCCGAAAGTGGGGTGGCCACTGTAAGGCTGACGACCTTTTTGGAACACTCCCTTCTCTTATCTGGATCTTATCTATTGTTCTGAAGATATTTTCTTGTGGCATTTTAAAGTAATTACTATTTTAATGGGAATAAGCGACAATTGAAGGTTAAAATAAGGTTATTGATGTTTGACATTAATCCAACTTGTAAATACAATACATTTTGAAGACGGCTATCGCCGTATTCCCGCTCTCCTCCGCCAATCCTCTCGGTCCAAGGCATGCTCCTTCTCCAAACCATCGCTCTTCTAATTCCTTCATTCCATGAGCGTCGAGGTCTACCTCTTTTTCTTCTTCCAGGGGCTTCCATTTGTGAAGTTTTTGGAACCAACGTTCGTCAGGCATGTTCAATAGATGTCCAAACCATTTTGAACCTCTTCTTTCTATTCTGTCAATGACCGTTTCTGTAGCATTCATGTTATTTCTTATAGATTCGTTGGTCTTCCTTTCCTGCCTTGATGTTCTAGCACTTCTTCTCAAATAATCCATCTCAACTGCCAACAATCTTCTCTTCAGGTCTGTATTAATTGTCCATACTTCAGAGCCATAAAAAAGAACTGATTCAACCATGGTTTGCCCTATTCTTTTTTTGGTCCTTTGGAAATGTTGTGATCCCACCATAAGGAGTTCAGACATCCTACAATTTTACGTCCCTGATTAATTCGTGTTTAATTTCGATTTCTCCCAAGCCGTTTTTAGCAACGAGTGGACCTAAATATTTAAATTTTTCCACTCGTTTGATTTCCACGTCCTCGTCTATCAACACTTCAAACCTTGCATCTGAATTTATTCTGTTTTCTTCATGCTGACTTGTAACCCCCGTTTTAAATATTCTCTCTATAGATGCTTTATCATAAATTCTAGATCATAAGAATCTTGAGCTAGGATGACTTGGTCATCCGCAAAGTTCAGGGAGAACAGTACAGAACAATTTTCGAGGGCTGCCTCAATATATAAATTAAATAGTAAGGGTGACATACTGCATCCTTGTTTTAGTCCTTTAGTTACTTTTATTGGCTCTGATAGTCTATATCCGATTTTTAAGTAAGTAGTGTTATCCCTGTATACTTCTGTGATTATTTCTAAAAAGTATGGACTAATGTTGAGTTGTTGTTAAGCTTGCTACAATTTAAGTCTTGGAACTATTTTATACGCCTTTTCTAGGCCAATGAAGGCTACATGTACTTCGGTACCAACTGCTATTTCTTTTTCTATTAATTGTTGAAGTATAAACAAGTTATCAGTGTAAGATCATAGATCAAAAATTCAAACGTCAATAAACTTATTTTAACCTTCAATTGCGACTTTTTCCCATTAAAATAGTAATCAGCCTTTATCTATGTCGTTAGCCCGGTTGGTATTTCTCTTCTTCTTCTTTCTTTTTAATGACTGCTCGGATGTAATTGTGAACACCATTCCATCCCTCCGTATTTTCCGTCATCTTCACGATCATCTCTCTTACAGTCTCAGGGTTCATACATATTTCTTTATACATTCTGTTTATCTCCACTTTTCATCTATTACACTCCAGCATTGTGTGAGTAACAATGTCGGAATATTCACAGTATAGGCATTTATCTGTATCTGTCTTTCTGAACCTATGAAGATACGCCCTAAAACAGACAATCTATCCAGTCCCTTAGGTTCGGGATCAGCATCTTTGTCCACTGAGCAATATCTTCCTTGTTGATTCACTCTTCTTGCCATCTTTCCATTGATCTTTCTCTTTCTTCTTTTTTTTTATAGCTCTTGTCAAATACTTTCTTCTCATAGAGATGCCTCTTTTCTACTGCTAACACATGCAGAGGAACACAACCCGTGATAGTCCACAAGGCCGCCGCAGATACAATCCTGTAGGCGCATGCTACTCGCAACAGACTCGTTCTGTCTACTTTTTCATAAGCCTAATATTAGGTATCTAGATCTAAATATAATGAAAAATATTATTAATTATTGTGTATTAATTATTGTGTATTTTTACAATAATTATTGTGTTCTACATAAAATTTATGTAGAACACAATAATTAAAGTGGTAATTTAATTATTCAATCAGCGTTTTGGATTCTTTGTATTGTGTGTGAAAGACAAGTTACATTTTCCTACTATTCTTTATATATTGTTTACTTTATAAATATGTACTTTGCAAAATTTCCAGAGATTTCTATAGATAAATTGACATAAATATGGGAGATTATGTTAAAAAATAAAATTTCTTTAAAAGCATCATTTATCGTTTTCACAATTAAGCCAAGAACTTTTTAAAGCGCCAATATAGTATTAAATTATTCAAATATTGTGTTAACTGTACTGATAATTAAAATATACAAAACTCATGTTGTAGTCCATTAATCGCACAAGACTGATGGAAAGCTGCCAAAATAGTTTTAATATAAATCTTAAATATTGATATTTAATCTGAATCTAATCAGATTTTAATAAATGTATTGCTATTTGCCAAGTATTTTCTTTTAGATGATAAATAGGTTTTATTATGTTCTAGTTTGCATATTTTGATTAGTGAGATTTATTGGAACGTTTTAAAGCTTTTTAAAAGTTTTTGCCTTTACAACCCTGTGTGAGTTTAAAGTCGTGGCCTAGCCTCCATGAGAATTTCTCTCCAGTCATCCCTTTCTATCGTCTTCCTCCGCCCAGCATGTATTTCCATATTTCTCATGTCTTCATCTTTATGATAGCATATTAAAAGTAAACATCATCATCATGTTTTAAGCCCATTGCAGGACATAGGTCTTCCCTGCACGATCATATTCTCATCTAATTGAAGGATATTTATAATGTACGACGTCAGAGGATGCTTAGCTTACGCTTTCCCCACGTAATATTGAGAGTGGATTGAGACTTATGAGTATATGGCTTTATAATTTTCGCGAAGATTTGGAAAACAATTCATTCCACTTTATCTCAGTTTGATGTTGCATAACTAGCCATAGATAACCATAACTATCCCTCCATTTCTACTGGCACTTTCACCACACCTTAAATAATTAGATCACATCCTTTAAATGGAGATACTTCACAAAATGAAAAGCTACAACAAACATCAATAGAGCACAATAACCAGCCCAAAAATGATCAGACCTCATCCTAAAGCCGAGACCAGGACTTCAACAAAGGGTAGAAAGCGAGCAACTACGAAAATTCTCACAGTTAGACCAGAAAAACTTGCGCTTGAAGCTGAAGTTAGGGCTAAATAAGAGAAAAAATTATAAAAAGAGCAAAGGATCATAGTAAGAACACTAAAAAAATAACTGAACAAAAACTTAAGGATTTGAGCGAATCTTTAAGTTCGGGGAGCAGTGACCTTACATTACCATCGTCAGAGTCGGAATTAGATCCTAATGGTGAAATGCAAGTAGAGACAGATATTGATCAAATGACTTGATATGACCAAAAGCAGAAGGTGTGGAGTTAAAATTGAGTGTGCAAGATTGGATAATTGTAAGCTTTGTCTCCCAAAGAAACTTAGTCTATCCTTACATAGAACAGATAACGGGAAAAAAGAACGAGGTAAAATCAAAGTTGCCCAAAAAAGGAATCACAAAACCTTTAAGCCGGGCTAGAAAAAGAAGAGCTGAGTGAAGTTGCACGTGAATTTTAAAAAAAGTTACCCAGCTCGAATTTTAGGAGCTACAGTAAGCGCATAGGATGTTTTGTCTTTCCTAAATCACTGAGGATGTTCAATATTCAGCAATTTTTTTTTACTTTTTAACTTTTTGAGTATATTGTTTGGCCAAAGTGATTATATATTTAATAATATTATTTGTTATTAGTCATGACATAGGAAAATTTAATTTTTAGCATTCAATTTTTAGTTTTATTTTAATGTCGTTAATTTGCGAAGGCATAATTAAGTCACCCATACACAAGGATCAAGTCTCCCGAAGTACGGGGAGACATGATTAGTTTCTCCCTATTACTAGATTCTAGAAAAACTCGTTATTTATTAACAGTATACTTTTCGGGTGTATAATAACAAAAACTGTGATAAATTTGCAATGTCCACTAAATTATCAAGGTTCTAGATTGGTTGTAAAAAAATTTATCTGAAAAAATGTAAGGGCGGGGTCAAGTCTCCCTCTTCTCCCCTACTGGTATCCTGATTTTTAGAAAACTAGTTATTTAACACAATTTTCAAGTCCGGTAATAGAAATGATTTTGAAAATTTGTCAACATAGGATTGTAAATATTTAATTGATGTTCAACAGTATTGAGAGATATAATGTTTTGGCGATATGTTACATGGCTGTAGCATTTTGCATTTAGTTTATTTTAGTTTGATTTTTTAAACGCAACTTATACGTTGTATAAACTGAAATGGCGAAACTGAATTTAAATATTTACCACTGTACTTTCTACAACTTGCAAAGCAAACAGATTGATGAATTGGTCGGCAAGGGAATCTGAAATATGCATTCCGCAAGCCGTTCATCATGGTCAAAATTCGTAAAACGATGAGCTCTGATGAGACCTAAAGAGGTTGAAATACATATAAGAGGCTTGCCTAATACCGTCATTATGTTTTATTTCAAAACTCTGTTTGGAGTACCAGAAACTGAATTCACTACGAATTTTGACCATGATGAACGGCATGTGGAATGCATATTTTAGATTCCCTTGCCGACCAATTCATCACTCTGTTTGCTTTGCAAGTTATAGAAAGCACAGTGGTAAATATTTGAATTAAGTTTCGCCAGGTAAGAAATCTTATAATTTCCTTGTTGTAATTCTAAATAAGTTTTATATTTCATAGATAGAGAATATTATAGAGCTTTAATTTTTAACTAACATACCAAATGAAATTGTAATTTATTTATTTTACTGTAACCCTTAGGTTAATACGGTTATTAAATAAAAACAAAACAAATAAAAGTATGTATTGGTTTTTGATTTCTCTTTAGTTTCACCTGTCTATTCTTCTAAATTTAAATATGCTTTTCATGTTATTATTATATATTTGATAAACGATTATGGTAAATTTTGTAATCCCAATTTATCCGTACTAATGTAAACAAAACAACAACCCGAAAAACGTAAAAACCCGGCATCCTTAAAAGACATATTAACAATAAATATATAATAAACCGAATAAGAAACTATAACTAATAAAAACATACTTACTAATAAGTTTCCTTTGTGAATCCATTCCTCCGAAGAAATAGGAGTCATTGATATGTATATGTATACACTAAAAACTCTCACATGGCTTTGAAAAATTTGAAAATTCTATGGCCCAACTCCAAGTCGAAACTCTAAATATACTCATCATTGTGCTAACGTTTGTTTGGTAGGTACGTTCATTTTTAAATAAGACAATAGACAATTGTTTCAAGCTAAATACCGAGAACCGTCTGTTAATAGAAACAATTATTTAGAATATTGTTGCAGTAACTTCGATTTTTAAGATTATGGTCTTTCTCGAGTGTTATTTTATTTAAATATATTATAGATACCAGTGCCAACTACCACAAATTTAAGTAAAGGATTCAAATTTTAATGCTGATAAACTTAAATATATATTTCAAGACTTGGATAAACGAAGGCTTATCCCAAGAATAAAATTGATGGAGCATATATTGTCGAAATTGTATTTCAGAAGTAAATTGCTAGCCCTGACCTAACCTAAATTTTACATTCGAAATTATTAAACTATTTGACAAAAAACAAACAAATCGTACACACAATTGTTAAATAAATTTGAATAGAATGCAAAAAATAACATTAAAGAGTATATTATACCCAAAGTGAAATAATAATTAATTACGAAGATATATTACATAAACAATTATTTTATGACGGAACAGTCATGCTGAAATTACGTCATATTGATACCGATTCAAACACGGGGGGTTTGACGAATTGTGCGCCTACGCCATATATTTGGCTTTTCAATTCTTCAAAGCGATTACAAGCTGTACATACTTGTATCAGCCCGAGTATCTAACGAAGCAGGGATGCTAAAATAACGTCATAAAATTGTATTGATGCCGATTCTAACACGGGATTACGCATTAGAGACAAGCAATTGGGCTTCTGAATTCAACTGTCATATTATTACTACCTAGCGCGAATTTATAAGTATTTACATGTTAAGATTATTAATAAAACAGGCCTACATTTTAAAAGTGTTCAGGTGTCTTGTAGTAAATGGGATGTGCTGATCACGAATCTGTACTTAGTTTTTTCCAGCACGTCAGGTTTTCAAAAAAAGTTTATTTGAAATGTTTCATATAAACTGCCAAAAATACTGAGAAAATATACATATATAAAGAAACTGTATTTAATACAAAATTACACTGCAAAATTGAGTGGTTCTTAAAAAAAGAATTCAGTATAACCTACGTTAGATAATATTTGGTTTTTTTTTTTAATAAAACCGTTCTCTTTTTCCATGAAAACTGCATTTCGCGGTCTTCTTTTTATGGATTTTTGTAATCGAGTCTCTCTGCAAGGTCCCGCAGTAATCAGCCATTATTCTTATATTTCATCTTCTTTATCTCATATAATGAGGGGCGAGAAGTACGTATTACTTAGGTTAATTAAGCAAGGGAAGATACAAGGGAAGAGAAATCCAGGACGACGCAAAATATCCTGGCTAAGAAATTTGAGAGAGTGGTTCGGTTGCAGCTCATTAGAATTATTCAGAAGCGCGGCCAATAAAATTAAAATAACAATGATGATTCCCAACATCCGATAGGAGAAGGAACCTGAAGAAGAAGAAGGAACCTCTCTCCCTGCTCCTCGCTGACAGCTCCAAGATTTTCGGGAAAATAGTCAACGTGGGAATCCAGAAAATGAAGTTTGACGCTCATATGGCATCCCAGTTTTTTATAATATTTGGACCATGACTTCTACGAAAGAACTCCATGCTTCAGATTCATCCTGGGTCATTGTATTCTGGAACAATCTCTCCGATTTTAAAGTTCAAATTTGAGGGCCTACAAAAATTCCTTCCTTAAGTTTAGCTTCAGAAAGTGCAGGAAATTTGTCGCACAGATATTTAGCAGTCACCTTATTTATCTAAAGCTTCGACAAACTGTCTCACTCGCACAAAAAACAAGGATACATTGTGAATCCAGACTGCTGACCCAAAAGCATGGATATTATTTTGAGATCTCTACAGAGTTGTTAAAAATATTAGCTATACTTTATTTTACTTAGCAACAGCTCAATATTCTCAGATATTTCGTTGAGATGCACAGAGTGAGCAACAGGCACTGAGGCATAATTATTACCATTGTGCAACAAGACATCCTTCAGACTTCTTCTAGAAGAATCAATTAATAACCGTCATGATGTGGAATCGTAATTGTCAGCTCCCATTTTCATGACTACTTCAGGAATATTATAACAATACACCAGTGAGCCCTCTTGAAAAAATATTCCGCGAACTCGTTTACACGATGCCTGTACCACGAAAATGTGATATCTGGAGCCAATAGATTTTTATCTTTCAGTCGTGATCCTAAGATTTGTGCAGCATCCTTCGATAGGCCCAAGCCTCTCACCAAGTCATTTAGTTCAGCTTGGATAAACTTTTGAGGTTGGTCTATCTCAGGATTGAATTCGTCTTCATCGGTTTTTTTGTCTGAACTTGCATCTGATGATTGCTGTTGAAGAAAAGATGGAGGAATAGGGACTCCTGGTCCAAGAGATACAGGTCGCTTAGCAGAAAGTAAATCAGGATATTGAATTTTGTGTTTATTTTTTGAATTGAAACCCTTGCTATCGCAGGAGCAAAAGTAGCAGTCGTCTCCATGGGTTTTTAGTTCCCTACATACCATAGGAATGCAGAA
The DNA here is from genome assembly GCF_040954645.1 of Diabrotica undecimpunctata. NCBI lineage: Eukaryota > Metazoa > Arthropoda > Insecta > Coleoptera > Chrysomelidae > Diabrotica > Diabrotica undecimpunctata. The sequence continues at coordinate 135,973,630 of NC_092808.1, read as the reverse complement.
GCGTAAAGAGTAACATGTACTTTTGTCCATTTTCTCAGTAGTTCGACACACCGAAAGTACACTTTGTGTGGAGCCCAAGGTTTGTCCTGATCACCAAGCTTTACACTGAAGTAAGCGTGATAAGCTTTCTTTATAAAGTCTGTTATGTTTCGTTGATGCTTTCCTATTGTTAAATCACCACGTAAATCATAATAAAATATATCAAAACTGTTCTTACACTTTCTTGATGACATTATGGCGCGATAAACATTCATAAAACAAAATCCAACTCGATGCTACAAACAACTGACGCTAACTAACTCTACGCAATACACAACTGTCGTCAAGTTGACGGCATAGTCAATGTTGCCATTCAAATGAAATTAACATAATGTATTAAAATATTTTCTTTCGAAATAATTTAAAGAAATATTTCGAAAGTATTTTAAGAAATAATTTTATTGTAATTTACGAACTATCAATAAGGTACTTGTTCGCGCTAATATATAATATCGCACAAAGTTTTTCCAATTTTGTGTTTTTGTGAAAAATTTTGACGTGATGGGCTTAAATCGAATTTATATTCAGAATCAGCGTACCCGTATTAGCTAAGGACACATGTCAAACTAAAAACACCAAAAATCATGTCGGCCTGTGAATCTTGATTTTAAAAATGTTTTTGAAAACGATTTCGGATTGGAAATCGAAGCGTTAAAACAAATGTAAAATGTAATTTCTATTACAATATTTTGTAATTTAATCCCATTTTAATAATATTAAAGCCAAATAAGAATAACTTTCAGGTGAAAATAATTCACGTTTTCTAATTTCTACAATTTACAAAGTTTGTTTTTTTTTTCGTTTGCTTGACTTAACCTGTTGTTTTCTATAATTACTCCAGTTTATCTGTGAATAAATCATCGATTTCACGTAAAAATCTTATATTCGTTTTTGAAGGTTCTAAAAGGTATATAAGGGGTAGCTAATGACATATTATGTGAAAACGTACTGCTAATTTTGCTTTGTTTTTTTTTTTAACAATCATAAAAAGTGAAAAAAATCATTCGTGACTTTAAAACGTTTCATATACATTTTAGGGAATTTTTTTTTATTTAAAAAAATGGCCCTGCATGAACTACTAAGAGTTATTAGCAGGGGGTACAAACACAAATTACAAGTACGTATTCAATTTCTTACAATGTATATAACTTAAATATATTCTACTGAACACTGTAAAATTTAATGTCTTTCAAATATTTCAGCACTTGGTTGAACTGGCAGCTTAAAGTACATTCATTTAGCAAATCCCCATCGGTAAATATGAGCACGTGTTGATATTCGCCGTCTCATTCGTCAAGAGGCTATTATATATTTTTTATTACCTTAAGCAAGACAGATTTTCATGTTACAGATCCAAACTTGCCAGCATTTTAAATTCAAATTGTATCGTGTTGATTTTTAAGTTAATATATTGTGTTATATTTATGTTATAGTTTTTGTTAAGTTATTTACTGGTCGTGTTATTTTTTAGAGTTTAGTTTAATTGTAATATAATTATTAAATTTCAAGAAATTCTTACACTAACAGTTTCAAAAGTAAATATTTTTAAAAATCATATGATACACATCAGTGCGACCCTGTTTGGCTTTCACGTGCTTCTATTGACAATTGGGAATTTGTAAAATGAATACGGTTTAGTAGATCCTTCATGTTGGTAGAGAGGTTATTTTATCTTCTTTCTTTTCTAATAGAATATGTTTCACAGTGATTTGGACCTTGCAGTTGTGGCAGAAAGAGATGGCTTCTTTATTTATTAAGTGAATATGGGTTGGTATAGTATGTCTAAATCGTAGTCGAGTTATTATCACTTGTTAACAACGTTTGAGTGGGAGTGGTAAGGTGGTGCCGACAGTTTCTATAACATCTTTTAATTTGATGGATGTGGAATTCCAGTTACTCTGCCATAAGTTGGTAGTATGTCTTTTAATGGAGGTTTTATGGTCGTTTCTTGTTAGCATGTGTGACACAGGGATGCTTTCATCTAGTGCAGCTTCATTCGCAAGTTGGTCCACTGCTTCGTTTCCCTTGATTCCCAGTGATGGCACTCATAAAAAAGTTATTTCTATGTTTTTTGTTGATAGTGGTTAGAGTTCATTTTTTATTAGCATTATAATTTCATTTGATGGATACAATTGCTGTAAAGCTTTTAGTGTACTTAATGAGTCAGATATTATAATATAATGAGGTGTGGATTTTCTTCTGCAAACTTTCAGAGAAAAATTATTCAGATAAAAGTTGTAGATCTTATAAAGCTCCTTACTTTGAGAGTTTCTAAATTAAAATTTATAAAAAATTTACCGAGATAATTTCAAAAAAACTTTAGTTTTGCAATAATTTATCAATTTTGCAAGGAACTTTGTTTTTACTTTGACTATAGAGGTATTCATCAGATCGCAATCGATTCTGTTAGGCTTAAGTTTTAAAATTTATTAAAAAAATTTTATCAAAATTTTTATTAACAAAAACCATTTAAAAAAGAGCTGCCTTTTTAGCTTACAAACATTTATAATAACTTTGATATTCTTTCTCTTGTTCTTTTTCTTTCTATATTCTTTTAGCTTGTTTTTTGTTTATTGGCCTAATTATATCCTTTAAATTTATATGCTTTAAGTTGGTAGATAAAAAATAAAATAGTTTTACTACAAAAATTGCAAACACTTTTTTACTCAAAGATAAAATTTTGAGTATTTCCGATTATTTTATTTGTAAAAAATTCTATGAATCTTGAAAGAATCTCAAAGGAATGTTCAAAAAAGCGATATATTAGTTTTATAAATAAGTATCATAAAAAATCATTTTTCGCGTGGCCAGGATACGTGCTGTTAAAAAAACATTCATTAATAAAAACCTGTAAAATATGAGTGACCACAGGAACTCCTTGAAATAACAAATATGTCTATAGTGGTAAAGTTTGTGGTGAACATCTTTTTAGGAAGTAACCTCAAAATATGAATAACAGTTTACATAATGGATTAAGGTTAAGGAGATCGAACATAACTGATATAACTATAAGATATATGAAAAATTACAACTAGTAATCAATAATGCAATAGATGAGTCATTAAAATTACCTGGGGTGTGTGATACAAATAAAATGAAGACATACCAGTAAATGTAAACCCTCTGAGTCAGCGTAAACAATTTTATTATATACCTACTTATAATGCGAGAGATGATATTAAAAAGATATACTTTTAAGTACTTATACCAAAATGTATTACAAGCAGATGTTCAGCCTAAAATCAAAACAAGGAAAAGAAAGAAACAGATAGGCACTTGGAGAGGAAACCTTATTAAATCTTCCAGAAATAGTGGAGTCCAATACATGAACTAGAAAGAAAATTTTCAGAACAAAAGAACTATTAAACCGGCTTGTCGGAACTGCAGAAAGAAATGTGTCGAGAAATTTTCAGAAGAGGATCGCAATGTAATATTTAAAAAATTCTGGAAATTAGGTGACATCAATAGACAGAGTGATTTTATTTCTAAGCACGTGAGAGCTCAGGACAAGCAACGTTGCCGCCAAAGATCAAAACTACCGGAAGGCGAAGGAATACCTAGTAGAAAAAAAAATACTTATACGTACAGCCACATATAACGAAAAAACAAGTGCATCATGTTGTAAAACTTTTTTTCTTAACACGTTAAGTATAAGCGGACAGATGGTGGAGACTATATTCCAGAAGATGGGAAGTTCTGATGTAATAGCTGAAGATAGGAGGGGCAGAGCATGTAAAAATTCTCAGCTGAATGAATCGATTAAGAATTCGGTGAGGAATCACATAAATTCCTTTGAAACGGTTGAGAGTCATTACTGCAGAAAGTCTACTGCACGAAAATATTTACCATCTTCTCTAAACATTTCAAAAATGTATACGCTTTATAAAGATTTTTGCAAAGAAAGTCACATTCCTGAGCCAGCTACAGAAAGTATTTATCGACAGATTTTCAACACAGAGTTTTACCTTTCATTTTTCCAACCCAAAAAAGATTTGTGCCATACCTGCCACAAGTATGAAAATTTGTCTATAGAGAAAAGAGCTGAGATGGAAGGGCAGTACACTTTGCATCTTCAAAAGAGGGATTTGTCTCGAGACCTTCAAGAGACAATCAAATGTAGGTTTGGCATACTATAAACTAAAATTACCCACTTATAACTTTACCATTTTTAATTTGGCAACTAAAGAATGTCAGTGTTATATGTGGTATGAGTCCATTGCAAAAAGTGGCTCATCTGAAATAGGAAGCTGTTTACTACTCTATGTTCAAAGTCAGGTAAAGAATGGTGCTAAAGAGTTTTCCTTTTATTCGGACAACTGCGCCGGACAGAATCGTAACAAATAAGTATTTGCTGTATATAATTATGTGTCACAAAAATATTCTATAACCATTCGCCATACATTTCTTGAATCAGGCCATACACAATCTGAAGGTGATAGCGTCCATAGTTTTATTGAGAAGGCTTCAAGAAACATACCGATATATACACCCCATCAGTGGTACACTATTGTAAGAACAGCAAAAAGAAAATTGCCCTGGTATATTGTACACGAGTTATCCCAAAATGAGGTATATGATATAAAAGATCTTCAGAAAAAAAAACAGCAATAAATTTTGACAATGATGAAAACAATGAGAAAGTTTACACGAACAAATTTAAAATAAGCTTTGACGCTAAACTGATAAAACTCACAACAACTATTGAAGCAATTGGAATTAGAGTCACAGACACAATTTCTTTTTCAATTTGCAATATTTACATTCCCCCCAATAAAGAACCCGATTCAAAAGAAATTTCAAACTTATTAAATCAACTACCTGCTCCAAGGATAATAATTGGAGATTTCAATGCACATAATCCGTTATGGGGTTCAGCAAAACTAACATCTCTAGGTCGAAAAATAGAAAAAATAATAGAAGAAGTCAACCTAAATATTCTTAACGACGGACAACATACGCGCTTTGACACAAGAACAGGTGAAGGCTCTTGTATAGATCTATGTATTTGCGAACCATCAATTACACATACTCTTACGTGGGATGTGTTACCAGATCTATATGATAGTGATCACTACCCTATCATAATAAGCAATGAACTACAATCAACTACCCCGCAACAACTAAAATGGAATTTAAAAGGCGCAAATTGGACAGAATTTCAAAATTACGTTGAAAACAACCTGCAAAACCTAAATGACAATGTAGATATAGACAAAACAATATACTCTCTGACAAACGTAATCACAGAATCAGCAAAAAAGTACGTTGGAATAATTAAGTACGATCACAAACATCAGTCGGTACCTTGGTGGAATCATGACTGCAAAGAAGCATTAAAACAATCGAAACAAGCTTTTAATAAATTCAAACGACAAAAAACTCAAGAAAATTCTATAGAATTCAAAAAATTAAGGGCAGTCGCTAGGTATACCATTAAAAAAGCCAAACGTGACTCTTGGAGAGAATATGTCACCACAATACATAGTTCAACTCCTATAACAGCTATATGGAAAAAAGTCAACAAAATGTCTTGTTCCAAACCCCATAAATCAATAAACTTTTTAACTCAAAATAACACTATTTATAAAAGCCCAGAAGAAATATCCAACATACTAGCATCTACTTATGAATATAACTCAAGTAACTTAAATTATACTTCCAATTTCTTAAAAATCAAAATAAAAGAAGAAAAAAATCCTATAGAATATTACGATCAAAACAATAACGATCTCAATATACAAATAACAAAGGAAGAATTAGAAAATGTATTTCAGAATTGTAAGAACACTTGTCCTGGACCCGACAATATACCGTTTATATTTCTTAAAAATTTAGGCCCTCAATCTAAAGAACACCTACTCAAAATCTACAATATAATCTTATCCAGAAACGTATTTCCTAAATCATGGAAAAATTCAATCATAATACCTATTCAAAAACCAACTAAACCAAAATCAGATCCACAAACATATCGACCGATATCACTCACATGTAGCATAGGTAAAATATTAGAAAAGATAATAAACAATAGGCTTATGTGGTATTTAGAAGCAAACAAATTAATTATTCCAGAACAATGTGGTTTCCGAAAACATCGCTCAACTTTAGACAATCTCGTTGACTTAGAATCAGAAATCCACGAAGCATTTGCAATAAAACAGCATTGTGTTGGAATATTTTTTGATATAAGCAAAGCATATGATACAGTTTGGAAATATTCAATCATTAAAACACTCAGCAGCTGGTTAATAAGGGGTAACATATTAAAATACATTTCAAATTTTCTTGAAAACAGACAATTTCAAGTTCGAGTTGACGGAACATATTCTCAAACAAAAATTCAACAAAATGGTATACCACAAGGATCAAATTTAAGCACAACTTTATTCTTAGTAGCAATAAATTCGATATTAACACAAATTGAAAACCCCGTCAAAGCTAGATTATACGCTGACGACCTAGTTATTTTCTGTAGAGGAAAAAACATAGCAACGATTCACAATCACATTCAAAAAGCGTTAACACACATTGAGAAATGGTCAGCTACAAGCGGACTTCAGTTTAACACTACAAAAACGAAAGCAATATGTTTCTCAAAGAGAAATCAAATCCAAACAAAAGAATTATATCTACACGAACAAAAACTAGATTATGTAGAAGAAATCCGATTTTTGGGTATGACGTTTGATAAAAAATTAACTTGGAAGACACATATTCAACAGCTGAAAAAATCCTGTCTACCTGGTATAAATTTACTACGATCCCTTGCCTTTAAAAACTGGGGTGCCGATTATTCAAGTTTAATACTTATTTACAAATCCATAATTCGATCAAAACTTGACTATGGAGCCATCGTCTACAACTCTTCCAAAAAAACACATTTGAAGTCACTGGATATTATCCAAAATAGATGTCTACGTATTTCTTTAGGTGCTCACTACACAAGTCCCATTCAAAGTCTTTATTGGGAAAGTGGAGAACTTCCTCTTTCTTTCAGAAGACAATATCTAAGCCTAACATATGCAGCGGCAGTGTCATCAAACCGAAATAATCCAGTACTTCATAACGTTTTTGCTGATCGATTTACAAATAAATTCCAACAAACACATCAAATTGATCATCCTTTTTACTTTCGTATAAAATCATACTTATCCAAATTAAATTTTCAATTTCCAAAAACCTATGATACCTCTTCAATCCACAACCCAGCACCATGGACAATATCTATTCCTGATATCGACATCAGTCTAACAAGCCTAAGAAAATCAGAGATATCATCAACCGTCATTAAACAAAAGTTTTATACACTATTAAACAGATATGGCAATACCTACAACGTATACACCGATGCGTCAAAAAATGAAGACAGAGTTGGAGCAGCAATTTATTCGGAAGACTCCTCAGTTAGTTTCAAATTGCCATCAATTACAACCATCTTTTCGGCTGAATTATTTGCAATCCTAAAAGCACTATTGTTAATACAAAACAAAAACAAAGAAAGATATATAATAATTACAGATTCTTTGAGTTCATTATCCTCACTGACTCAATTGTACTGTGACAACCCCCTTCTACTTCTAATTAAAAAAGAACTTAAAAACATTGCAAATAAGAACATCCAAGTTCACTTTTTATGGGTGCCTTCTCATATAGGAATTGAAGGTAACGAAGTTGTAGATAAACTGGCTAAGAACGCACCAACTAACCCGATGTCCGAAGAAAGTAATATATTGGTACAAAACGATTTAAAACCATACCTAAAACAAAAAATAATTCAAAAATGGCAAGAAACTTGGAACAACACTCCATCAAGGCTATACGAAGTCAACAAACATTCACATCTTTGGAAACCAAAAATAAAAGACAGGAGAGAGCAAGTGATACTTACCCGTCTCCGTATCGGCCATACACGACTTACTCATGACTATTTATTCCAGCGCAAAAATAAACCAGTGTGTGAAGTGTGCAACAGTGCTCTAACGGTTAAACATTTTTTAATACAGTGTCCCAAATATAATAGTGAACGACTAAAATATAACATACCCAACTCCCTAAGAGATGCCCTAGAAGAAAATACAGACACCCGAAAAATATTTTCCTATCTTAAAGACTGCCAACTCCTTCAAAAGATCTAAAATGAACATTGTAACATACAAAGATATTATTATTATTATTATTGTAAACTAATGTATATTTTACTTATTGTATCTATATTGTATTAATCTAAATACGCTAATGACCCTGCGTGGTTGATGCGTTAATAAAATAAAAAAAAAAAAAAAATAAAAAAAAAAAAAAAAAAAAAAAAAATTTAAAATAGTCAAATTCGACCCATATGTCCCAAACATTATTTTTTTTTAAATTGCATATAATGAGGCCTTTAGAAAAGTAAATTTATTAGAAAGAGGTAGAAAAAAAAAAATTTTATCATTGAAGATGTTCAGCTTAAATGTCTTTACAATAAAAAAATACCTCTTACAAAAAAAAAGTATGACCATTTAATGTATCTTTGTGAAAAGGAAGTAATAACATCACCATACCATGATTTTTTAAAGCTTTACCATTTACAACGCAATCTGATAAAGAAGACTAGGAGAATGATTAACTTTTGGTTTTATTTTTTGTTTAATTTTTTCTGTTATGTTATGTTTGCTCTATGTACAAGTTAAAAACTTATGTTTTCTTACTGGGTTCCATCTATGTTTACCAATTTTTTTCTACTAGCATAATAATGTCTTACGAATTTGAAGTTTTATTTTTATGTTATTGAAGTTTCAGGGTTCAACATATTCGTGATAGGTTTTTTTCAGTTCCTAGTATATTTTTTAGGCTTTAAGAACAATTTGTTTTATAAAACCTAAAAATAATACATATTTTGTTAACTGCAGATTATCAGCAATGATTTCGTACTCTCATTTTACTTCAGTTTCAACTCCATTATTAAGAAATTATTATTACATTCAAAGAAAAAACAAAAAAATCTTCTCCTGTAAAATTTACTTTTTCTGACTTACAATACTTCTGCATTCAGATGACGATAGGTTCGGATATTTAAATATTAAACACATCTAAGACAACAACAACTTCTACTGCTGTTTTTCGCTAACGTTTGGTAACTCTTAGGACAAACATCATACATATTTTTGTAGAGCACTTTAAGACCTACAACTCTAGTTTAAGGTTTTTTTGATACAAATTACTGTTTTCGAGAAAAATCCAGAAATCCTCAAATTTTGACCTTTGACCTCAAATAACTTTTGTAGCACACATACAATCGATGGGGATTTTTAAAACTTTATTTGTAATGGTATACCCCAGCTCTCCACCAATATTTGGCTTTCCGGAAATTTTTGTTATTTTAAATGTCTACTTTGACCGGAGTATAATACGAAATATATCATCGTGAATCAATTTTCCAGGGTAGAAATTATTCAGATTTTAAGATTTTTAAATTATAGTAGGCAGAGAATCGCGAAAATGAGCGTCAAACATGGGATTCTGTGTTAGATAGAGACCAAATTACTCAGATTCTGTATTTTGTACTATATAGGAAAAAACGGTTCATCAATAATTACCCATTTAACCATGAAAATTAAATTGGGCACTACAATACTTTAAAACAGATATTATCTTATAAACGTTTTTACTTTTTAGTTAGCGTGATGTGATTCTAAACACGACATAGTAATGATTTCTAGAACAAAGACATTTTAATAATAAAGTTAGAGGCTATGGCCACGGTCATGATCATACTATAATATGTATCGATGTACTTAGACCTCAAAAAACCGATCGGAATAAAATGTTAACTGGTAAATAAGAAAAAAAGATGTTTGTCGAATATAGAAACGAGCGTGAGAAAACTGCAGCATGCTTTTAAACAGGTACATTAAAAAACATACCTATGTGATCACTACGTTAATGTTACTGTTGATAAATGGATTACAAACATGAATATTCAAAAAAAAAGGAAATGTAGATAAAAATTCAAATGGAGTGTGGAATATTGGAATACATTTCATCTGATAGAATAATAAATTGATGAAAAAAAAATAAAATAAAAGACTAAATTTTATATAGTATTTTTCAAAGTAAAACGTTGTACGTCACGATTTATACAAAGTGACGTCACTTGTATTTAAAATTTCCAGAACATCAACCTTAGAGTTCAAATTTCCCCAACACAGCTAATAATACGACACCCGTACGAAACTGCTCGATCTTCCATAGGCTTCAGCATTGTATAATAATCAGAAAAATGTAATCATTATTATATTGAGAATTTTAGTATTATATTGATTAAATAACCACAAACATTTGTTATTATTAATAATATAAATTTTATTAAATAACTGTTAAGTTTAATACTGCACAAAATAATAATTTTAATAGATTAGATAATTGTACGCCACTGATAAGGTAATAATTCAAATTTCAATGACAGTTCAACGTTTGGAAAAATTGTTTACAGTGTTGCCTTTTTTATAGTAAGTCTTTTGTTTATGTTTTGATTTGTTACACAATTTGATTCACAATATATTATATATTATTAAATTGTATTTACAAAAAAAATTTAGAGTTAGCTTAATAGCTTTAAAAACTAATTATTGTTGTATATTGTGATTGTACTATTCTAAAAACAACTGAATAGTCTCTAGAAAGCTGATAATAGCTGGTAAGCTTTAATAGATTATTTTGAACAAGAAATGATGGGGAAACGTTTTTACTATTAAATGCTCTAAACGAGGTAAGTTATAGAATTCAGAATATACAGCTAACGACATTGTTTTGTTGACCATAGGAATTAAGATTTATTGCAATCCGATCTCTAAGAGTATATTTAATTATTATGCTAATTTTTTGGTTATTTTTTACCCTTAATAGCAATACAAATAAATAAGTAAGTAAATAAGTAATATGCTTTATTGTCACTGAAAATTGTACAAATTTTATGGACAAAGCTTATAACAATAAGACAAGAAAGAAGAAAAAAATCAGAATACGAATCGTTTGTACTTTTAAATAAAAAAAAACAATCAAATTCTTCCAAACTTAAACATAAAAAATACTACCTAATTAAGAACCTACAAACTTAGTAAAATGTACCTACCAAAAAATAAAAATTAGGAAAGCAGATTAATAAATTAAGGGCTCAAATATTCCACCTCCTTGTGCTAAACAGTAACCAAATCTGTCATACAGATTTCTCCTCATATTTTGGAGTAGGGCTGGTGTAATGCTTGCAGAGAAATGAAGTATTTTTGCCGTTAATTCGCCTAGGTTTGTGGCACTTTTAAACTGATGCCTATAAATGTTTTCTTTGGGAAAACCTCAAAAAGAAATCGTTAGGCGCTAAGTCACAGGATCTAGTGGGCCATTTAATTGTACCACGTGTACATATCAGTCGATCAGGAAACGTTTGATTCAGGAAGTCAATAGTTGTTCTAGAGTTGTCCTGAAAATTAACGGGAAGGCGTCGAACTGCCGGAATGATCTCATTCTGTAAAAGCTGTAAATATTTGGGCCTGTTTAAGTTTCCATCGATAAAAAATGGACGCCTAACATCCCAATTCAAACATTTAACTTTTGCGGATGCTGCGTTCGCACTGCAACACTGAGGTGCTTATTTTTCCGAGAATAATACCTTGCAACGGATGGATTGTGTTTTTTATGTAATGAAAATGAAGATTCGTCAGAAAATAAAATATTTTTTAAAAAGTGTACATTTTCATTCTGTTTATCTAACATAATTTCACAAAAATTCCATCCGCCTAAAGTTATCTTCCGGAAAAAGTTCTTGTGTTGGTTGTATCTTAAAACAGTGATATCCATTCCTTTTAAGAACTCGCTGGACAGTTCGAGCATTCACGTTAACTTCCCTAGCAATTTGTACACTATTGCAGGGTTCACTAGCTTCCACAAAAGCACAAATATCAATATTCCTGTTTTGACGCTCCTTATCGACAGGTCTAACACATGGTTCATTACCTTTATGACACTTTTTACAACTGTTTACACATCCCGAAGTTTGAAAATGTTTAGTGGTATTTTTAACTGTTGCAACACTTGTTGGAGGTCTATTTTCGAAGGCAACAATAAATAAATCAATTACTTTACGAAATAGGAAAAATTTTAATAATTTACCTTAAATGATATTTCATAAGGCTTCAAAGCTAACTGTAGCCTGCCAGATGACTTTAGCTTTTATATCATAATTTTTACTATTATTGTTTTGAATTACACGCTCTTCCACATGCAAAAACTCGATTTGCCAGTACTAGATTTTTCCCTTTCTTTTCGTTTGGGGTTGAAAAGATAAATTATGATGAATTTTTAGAAACCCAGTTTTTAATACTAAATTTATTTTGTACATAAACTGAAAAAATATAATTAAAAAACTAATTATTAATACTTGTCAATTTCGTATCTATTTAACATAATGTTTAACCTCAAATTGGGAGGTCCAAAACTGTCAGATGAAGGCGGTAGATGTCGCGTCAGTCACGCACAGAGCGAATACAACGTAATAGGCATTTTATTAATTATTTGTTTATTCTTTGAAAACTTCGTTTGAAATTTTCAATGTCAATGTGACAATTACGACAATTCGTACCTACTGTGAAATGAATATAGAAGTGGAAACGTGTAACATGTTACAGCGATTGCCATCGTGTTGTATGGTCAATAAAACAATGTCGTGATCTGTATATAGTTTTGTATTAAAATGTTTTCTTATGTATTTTAGTATGTTGCAGTAGCCTTAAAACTATTTTAAGTGTATCTATTGTTAATAATATTTCTCAAGCTGTTAAAAATAATGAAATTTTGAGATCACCTCCTAAAAAACGGTATTACAAAAAGACAATACAGTCAGTGGTATCCGTGATGTTATTTACGACATATACAAAACAAGTAAGAACTGTGACAAATTAGCAAATGTAGCCAAATTATTGTTAATACGAAATGTTTATTAAATCATAGTGTTTTCTTTGTAAAAAAACATGTAACTTTAAAATTATTAAGAGACGACTTGGTTAAGAAGCAGATAAAAAAAATTGCTATATTGCTCGATTTTTACCATTATTTTCTAACGTCGTTATTGCTTTAAGAATATTTTACACATTGCCGGTGAGAGGTGGGCTAAATATAACTACCCTGTGATTTAGCAGCTGTGATTAGAAAATAACAATCACGACCTGTGAATAACAACAAAATATACTGTGACTGTGATTTCGGTCTTATTCCCCTTTCTATGTCTGTAGTTCTTGATCGTCAAAACATGGTATTTCACGTTCTCGTCTCAGTCGCAATTTTGTGAAATGAGAGACGTGTAACAGGATAATAAGGAACGAGATAGAGGTAGTCGGCGGTATTGTGAAGTCTCTTTCTAATGAGGCAAAGGAAAAATAATATTATATCGTCTTTGGAGGAGTATGGACATCGCTAGCTTAGTGTAATATTAGTACGTAAACAAATATTATTTGAAAAAAATGAAAAGAGTATTAGATGAAAAGAGTATTTAGAGTTTCAGTTTATTGAATTTGTGTAGCTTGTCGTATTTGTATCGATATTCACAAATTTTTTTCTTATACATTTTAAAAATGCCACCAGTGCCAAATAAAAAAAGAAAAAATAGTAATTTATGGAAAATTGTAAGGCAACGTTGTCTTATAAAACGAGTACATCTAATATAAAAAAAAAACATGCAGGTAAAACATCCAATCATATCGAATATATCGAAATAATAACACGTGTAGAATTTTGTGATGGTCCATAATGGCAACACCTTTTTATTCGAAGTTAAACATACGACTATTTCATTCCTTTGTTAAATCACAATCACAGACAAAAATCACAATGAATAAAAAATCACGATCACAGTTATACCTGTGATTGCAGAGTCACAGTTTAGCCCACCACTATTACCGGTGACAGTCGCAGAAGCGGCAAGATATTTAGTTGTCTTTCTTGCATAAAAAATGCTATGAGATCTATAATGAAACAGGATCGGTTAACTGGCCTAGCAACTTTGCGCATTGAGCATGATTTGGTAAAATGATGCGATTTTTCGAAAATTATAGGCAGCTTTGCCAATAATAAATCTCGAAAAGCACCTCCATTATAAATATTTTCACTATTATAAATATAATCAAAATTTAATCAATTTTATATTTGAAATGTTAGTTTAATTAACAGTTTAATTAAGTTAAATATTAATATTTATTATTGATAATTTTATTTCTATAAAAATTAAACAATTTTGTTTGCTCTTTACTTTTTGCCGGGGGTCCGCCCTTCATTTCTCGGCGGTCCTGTACATGACCAACCTTGTATTGGCCAAAAACATTTCAACTAATGGCACGCAAATTGAACAAGTTTATACCAATAAGTATCTGGGTCGCGTGACTAAATTAGGAAAAGACAATCAAACAACAGAGTTAAACAGGTGAATAGGACTAACATGAGCAGCTTACGGAAAACTGAGGGAAGTCCTTAGATCAGGTATTCCCATGTACTTAAAAAGGAAGGTCGTTGATCAATGTGTACTTCCAGATCTACCGTATTGTGCAGTAACATTGACCCTTACCAGAAAAGTTATCAATAATATACAAGTGCCACACAGAGCAATATCCAGGTCAACATTGAATATATTCCTAAGATACAGAGTGTCAAATTAAATAGTTAGGAGAAAAACTGGTGTTACGGACGCAGTTAAAATAATTACAACGCTGAAGTAGAACTGGGCAGAACATGTTACCAGAGTCAGATATGGAAGATGGAAAATTTTAGAATGAAGACCTAGACACGATGTTTATCGTAATCGAGAACGTTCTCCAACAAGATGGTTGAAAGCGCACCCAGCACAACTGGATTCAGGGTGCTCAAGGAGTACCGCATGCAATGGGAGGTCTATGTTCAGCAATGGAATCAAAATGGCTAATGATGATGATGATGACGGATTTGGAAAGGTATCCCTTAAGAACATTACAGGTCTCTATGACTCCAATCGGAGTCCTACAGACAAACCTCCAGCACAATAAGATAGTTTTAACAGAAATAAGTCAGACGAAAATGTAATAGCGTCAAAAGATCAGTGAGTGAAAAATGAAAATTGAACAGACTGTGGAAATGTCACGGCTCCATAAAGTGTTTTCCGACTATAACAGAAGTCAGGCGAATGCACTCAGAATGGTGAAAGACAATGAAAACATTTTTCAATGAGTACTAGATTCCTAAACTAAATTGATACCACTAGACACATTGTATTGAAGACCATGACTTGTTCATGGTTCTGACGAAAACTGGCGTATGGCAAAAGAAGTGGCAGATCAGGATAAAGTCCAATGGCAATAATTTTATGGATATGGAATTTTATGGACAATCTGTAATGGATATAATGAATAAATGAACGAATTTTATGATTTTAGTTTATATGAGCAAGAATCATCAGAAAAAACGGAAATATATTAGAAAAGCGCACAATTTAGACCATTGCGAAAGGATTTGAGAAAGCCATTTTTCAAACACTGGACGAATGCAATTTAAACAAATACTTTGATCAAAATTCAAAAAGGATTTTTAAGACAAAAGACTGCAAACTGATAAAAGTAATAAAATATATACACAAAGTTGGCTCAGTTGAACGAAAGTTCAAAACAAAGGTTAGTGATACGTTCTTTCACTTGCAACAGGTAATCAAAATCGAAACGAATAACAAAGAGTAAATACTTTCAAAAGATTCATTAGCTTTTGCTGATTTAAATAAAGAGTATTCTAGTATTCATTCATAAATAAAGATATATACAGTTTCTCAACAATTTTAAAACTTTGTATTTTCGAAAAGATTAAATTGGACGCTTCAACCTTTGGCAAATATTTAGAATATGTATTTAGACACATAAAACATTAACTTTAAATTATATAATCAAAAAACTTTTAACACTCAAATAAATTTTAAACTTAAAATTAAATCAGTCACCAGATATTATTAAACAGTTTTGAAAAGCATTGAATTTAACTTTTTACCTGAAAAAAATCACTGAACGAAAACTAACTCGAGAAAGACCATGGTAAAAAAAAATTCAAAAACGAAGTTACCTCTAACAATACTCAAAAATACCAGATGATCGATTGTTTTGGAAAAGCACACCTAGCTTTACGCGGTCCGTGCGAAACACTGCATCGCGTACGGCGATCGTCTTTTTTTCACTTCGTTATTATCCAGCACGCGACGCTTCATGACGTCATGACGTCGCTCGCCTATCCACGTCGAGAGTGAGTTTAGCCTAGTTTTAAAGCCCTGTTGGAAAGCTGGCGGCGGGGTGAGGAAAACTACCTAGGTCAGCGGAAGGGATGGAATTGGGGTAGTGGTAGAAGGGTAAAATTTCGAAACTGGGCCAAGTTCAGGGTTAATAGTAGCAGAATTTAAAGTATCAATGTTTTTATAATTGACTTCGTTATTTCTCGAGGTGAAATATTGCATTTTTTCTGCAAACGTCGGTGTGTTTCGTACACGCAATGTAGGAAATATGTAAATATTTTAAAAATAGCAACTAAATTGTATAAAAAATCGCATATGATAAAATACTGCACACCGAATGTTACAAAATTATATATATATATATATATATATATATATATATATATATATATATATATATATATATGGTAGTTGGTGGATATTTCTCTGCAATCTCGGCAGGATAGATCTACTTCAGGAATAGCCCAACTGCCCACACGAACTTAAGGATTTCCCCAGCCTCCAATCCCCGGGGAAACCATGTCCAAACCCAAAGCATTTCCATCCCCCACTTGAAAACCAACTCGCCAACACGCACTAGCCAAGCGTGGCGTTTTAATGGCTTAAAACCCCAAAAGTTATTTTCCAAGAAACACGAAACTAAGGAACGGCCCTTAGTCTCCGGCGGCTACAACACACATAATTAAGGTAGCGTTTGGAACAGGTTTGGAGCAGAGGGTGCTAAGAATCCCCGGAAAAAATCAGACTACTACAAAAAGAGCCATAATACCACTTCTTGCCTGCCATACGTTTATCTGTGTTGAAATTGTGTTTCAAATTGTTTCTTGTTGCCAATTCAAATACCAGTTTGCGGACGTCTCGTATGATTATCGCGCACATTCGCTCTTCGAAAATCATAATATGCTTAGCCAATTCTGCTTCAACTTCTTCATTAAATATAGTAAACTTGTCCATTTTTTTTTTCATTTGAATTATTTGCCCGTTTGTTTTTCTCTTCGAAACGTCTTTTTAGTGTAGCTTTAGATCAGATACGAGCCATTACGAAAAGCGGAAATAGCACTGCTTAAATCTTCAGTGCTCCACTTGCCGTATTTACCACGCGATGACATTCTGAAATAAAAAATAAATCTATCAAGAACTAAATGGGACTGGTTTAATTTACAATACTGGTCCAATTTACAAGTCAATTGCTGGTCCAATTTAGGCAACCTTGTTCTAAAGCTAAACAATATCAAATTTCATCCACAACAGGTTTTACCAATTGAGAGGTTATGTCACGATAATAATCCCTAAAGTATGGCCTCCTTAATGAATCTTGAGAAATAATGATATTATAAATGCGATTACTTACTTGAACGGTAAGTAGTAGTATCTTTGTATCACGAAGTGATAATAAGTTAAATATTCACGAAAACATTAATATTTTCTTAACCCTTGTTTACAGCTGCACACGTGTTGAAACTCTAACAGTTTTGGGGATGTAGTTCTAGTTGTAGGATAGCACCACTTGTTGTCGCTTCGCTCAAATCTGCAAATCTCAAATTTGGGAGACGGTCCAATATAGGCGACCGTATCCTAATGTGTTTTTATACCTGCTGAAATTTAGCTTTAGTGCCAAATTTTAACAAAAAAAAATCTCTTTGAAAATAGCGGTCAATGAGACCGACGTTAGTAATGATGTTAAATTTAACCACGTTTGTTATGGACGGTTAATTATTAATAACTAAAAACCTACACCGAATTCTCTACAGAAAACATGTTTTCTTCCTATAAGGACTTATTATTTACAAACTTGCTACATATTTCACCCTCAGTGCAAGACTGCAGTAACTCAAAATTTTATGAAAATGAAGTAATCATGGAATTCGATTGTAAACATGCATATCTATTATCTATCCCCTATAAAACTTTAGTAACTTTCAAATGCTTAACCGGCTAAATATTACAACAACAGTTTAACTATTTTGCGTTTTTGTACATAAGTTCCGTGCAAAACTGTTGTAATTCTAATGTAACGGAGTTACAATTACAGTTATATTTGTGTTTTTAATATCTATATCTGTGGTGTCTAATTTTAATAGACAGCGTGTCTACGTAATCCATTAACGGCCTAGATAACAAAGATTTACGAGACCAATCTATTCATGTAAGTGTTATGTCCTTTGTGTGACATATTTTCCATAAAATGTGTGCGATATCGTTTCACCATTTATTTATTAGATTGAATTAACACATAAATTAAGACTAATTATTTACAGCCAAAAAGTATTTTTTCTTATGAAAGGAAAAACAGTTATCTTAAAACTTGTGTATTAACAATACTGACAGTTTAACAAATTCTATTCTCAGAAAACTTGTTAGGTATATAAAAACTAAATCCCAAATTGTATTAAATCTTCATGTAACCTTCCGGGATAATTGATCAAAATAAAGAAAATGTGAAGTGGACACATATAAAAATTCTGCAATGTTGAAAAGATAGTCCGCACACAATTTTCTTTAAGTATAACTATGATGACGAACTGTGGAATTCTTTTAATCTAAAAAAAATCATCGCGGACTACACATAATATACGAGAAGTGCTACTTAAACTTGCCTACAAAGAACAGCCAAAAATTCAAGTGGCCAAAAAGAAATATTTGGTATACTTATGCCATTCGGGTATGATACCAGAAGCCCACCATAGTGTTTATAAAAATATTTTGGCCCCAGATGATATACGAGAAGAGGACAACAACTAACAGAAAATGTGTCTACACTTTTCACAATTTTCTCCATGCAAAAGTGTTGTATCTTTAAAATTCTAATACTAAATGTGTAGTGATTAACAATTTTCTCCGAGCAAAAGTGTTGCAACTTTATAGGCTGAAAAGCATGCAAAATCATAATTAAATGTTAATTTTTCTTAAAACTTGTGTCTTATTTCACCGATATTAGCACGAAAATAAACAAAATTGTCTTTATCTCGAAACTTACTTATTCTGACTTACTGCAGTCTTGCTCTGAGGGTGCGATATCTATTATTCCAAAGTCTCACAACATTGACTTTTTACTCATTTTCCTGAACTATAACATAATTTCTTCGGTGTATGCTGCTGTCGCTGTCGCCTCTGTCAGAAAAATAAAAGAATCCATAATAAGTTTTTTCTTGCATGCCTAAAAGTGTTTTTACTCAAAGATGAGAAATATTTTGAAATTAACTTTTTAGTTGAATTATTTATTATAGTCTAGTTTTTCTTTTTGTTTTCTTAAAATCCGTTGTGATAAATTTATAAACCAAAAACTTTACAAGGTTATCTATTCTTAATAGTTGTTATGTAACTTTTTCTACCTCAAATTGACAGCCTTTGATACAACAGAGAGGTAACATTAAAACAAAAATCGCCTGTTCGTGGCGATAAAAACATTAATCCGCGATTAGAGTTGTGTTAAGTATTTCCAAATATTTTTAAATCAGAAATGCCGGAATAGATGTCGATGCTCATCAATTACGACAGCTAGTGTGGGAATCCTGCTATAAAAATAGGTTCATAAACACCAAATTTAGATTGATTAAAAATGTAACTTTACAAGTCACTGCAAACCATTTGTTTGTTATTTAATCTAAATATATTAGCCACTGGTATTAACATGAATAATTTATATATATATATATATATATATATATATATATATATATATATATATATATATATATATACATATATATGTGACAAGGTATAGTATTTATAAAGTCAGTTGAAACATTTCACTCCGACGAGATTTATAAGGGCAGTTCAATATTACATTTACCGGTAATCAAGATAAAGTATAAATAACACGCGTCAATGTTTCAAACGTATTTGAACAATCCCCGTACTTCGTAGGAAAGAGATAGAAGAAAGAGAGAATGAAAGATACATCCCATCAAATAAATATTGGACATTGATATGTTATTCAAAATCACCAATATTTAACAGGCTATTTAGAAGTTCGCTTCCAGCCGCTGGCGATGGTGTACAGATAAGAAACGCTGTTGAATCATGCCAGTGCTGTACAGCTAAAATGTTAATTATTTTTACGAAATATAGGTAATATCTGTTTTAAATCATTATACTGTCAATATGGCCTATTGCCATTATATATAAATTATTTTTGTTGCCAAATATGACATGTTAAAAACTTTTTTATACACTTATGTAAATTACGACAGTTTTAAGTAAATTAAAATTGTCCTTATTCTATTCTTCATTAATCTATATTTGAATATAAAAATAAATGATGCGCTCATGTTTGGTAATATGATATTATTCTTTTAATGTTTGTCGGCTACCAGTTTTTTGGGTGTTTCAACTGACTTTATAAATACTATATCTTTTCTTTACACGTTTTTATAAGTTCCTTCAAAACATCATCAACACCTTTAACGCCCAGTGTGAACATTTAAAGTTTACGGTTGAGAGAGAGGCTGATAATATGATTCCTTTTTTAGACATACTTATACATCTTGGCAGTGATGGCATGCTAAGGACGGAGTGGTATCGTAAACCTTGTTTTAGTAACCTTTTCATATACTTTTATTCTCAACATCCATCTAAGATGAAAACAAATTTGGTTTTGGCCCTTAAAACTAGGGTTATCAACTTATCACACATCGAGTTCAGGGACAAGGGACTAAAAAAGTTGAGATCTATACTACAGGAGAACTCCTATCCCACAGCGCTTTTGAATAAACTCATTTTTGGTTATCCCTTTCCTTTGCAAATTTCCGACAACCAAAATTTTCATAATAATGAGGTCCGACAACTGACACTGACATTGACACACAACACATCAGAGCTACCACAATCTAAAATAACGTATGGTTGCCTACCCTATATTCCAGTTCTGACACCCAAACTAATGACAATTTTCAAAAATGTTAGTGGCTTAAAAATTTCAACTAAGAATGTGAAAACAGTATCGAAGTTGCACACAAAGACAAAGGATCCTTTCACAATACAGGAGTCATCGAATGTTGTTTATTCTATACCGTGTGCCGATTGTAAAAACGTGTATATCGGATAATCATCTCGTAATTTTTACAGTAGAGTGATCTTACATCGCAGCGACATAAAAACCAAAAAAATAAATTCATGTGCGCTGACAGAACATGCATTAACGTTAAAACATAAATTTAATTTCAAGGATTTCTGTATCATGGCAAAGGAAAAAATCCATTCAAAACGTGTTTTCTTGGAAATGTGTTTAATAAAATCCAATACGTCTTGTATAAATAAAAAGTCTGGCATAGATAAACTCAGCAACATTTATTGTTATTTACTGACAAAACATTTAAAATAAAATAAAGATTTACTTTTACAAATGCACACCATAATACACCTGCATGCAAAACATGTTGCATACCATCAAGACAGGTTTAATATACTACTTCCATTAATAAAACATGAAGAACACTTAATTACATTTTAATCATACTATTTTTGTTTTTTTCTTTCTGTTCTCTATGGATCAGTTAAAACACACTATTAAAAGATGTCACAAACGAAATTTTACTATCATTAACTAAATTTTAAAATGTATTTTGTTCATTATTTTATGTTATATTTTATATGTGTGTTATTAATGTTGAGTGTCATAGCTTTATATAAATAATCTCAACGACTAGTAAGTTGCACTGACAATTTGTGATATATTGTAAATATTTACACATTCTTCTAATTACAGTGTCTTGAAGAAGGAATAAAACAATTCCAAAAGCTAGACCAAAAGTCAAAAGAGTGTTTCTGTAACATCACAAACAAACAAACTGTGTTGTTTGTATTTATATATATATATATATATATATATATATATATATATATATATATATATATATATATATATATATATATATGTATGTATGTATGTATATATAGGTATATGCCCTGTATACCTAAATACCTACTCCAGAAAACCATAAAGTCGGGCACAAGAGGCCCACATCCTCAAGCGCAAAGTCGCCGAACACGGAATGGAGACTTGGGACCGAGCAAGCAATTTCAGACTCGATGATAAATCACCTGAGATAGCAGGAAAGGAGCGCCTTACACTTTGGCATTGGACACTTTGGCATACTACAATTAGCTATGCATCTTCAGGTCTAACGGTACCTGGTAAATTAAATGCTGAAATTACAAAAACCCGTATTAGGGTGTTGTCTTGTAAAGAAAACAATTACAGCAATTATGCCAATATTATATGTCTGTGATTATTAATATGAATAAAAATTGATTAAAGCAGACAAAGTAAAACCAACAAAATGGCATACGATAATCTAATGAATTGAAGTAAATTAGTAAATAACCAAAAATACTACTTACATGGCGGTACAAGAATTATTAATTATTGATTTGGAAAGCATAGTTCAAACTATCCTGGACTGCTCGTGATGGGTGATCATCGGCTTTATTGTAACTGTTTGACAATTAGAGGGGAAGTTCTTTAGGGGAGAGATACTAACAAATGAAATAGGATGTAGGTATTGTGTAATTGTTTGTTAAAAAAAGGAAAGTGGTGTTTTATATTATTTAAAAGTTATTTACATTTATTCAATAGGTATATTTTAGAAATGTGTGTTAAATTATTGAATTATTTAAGACAACACCCTAATGTGGGTTTTTGTAATTTCAGCATTTAATTTACCAGGTACCATTAGATCTGAAGATGCATAGCAAATTGTAGTATGCGAAACAGATCTTTGATGGTATAATTAAATTGATTGTGAGTAAGTCTTATTTTATTTCTTTTTGCCTATTATAGAAATGGACTCACACAGGCAACACAGGTTTATTGTGCGATTTATAACATTTTTCATTTAATGCAGTCAACATAGTATCTATATCTTTATTTTAACCATCTGTGTAATTTATTTTCCACCGTCTTACTATCACGTCAAATTAGCTACTTCCAGTAAGACATACAGCCTCATTTTTATATATTTTATATGGAAGAGAGTTGAGATTCCCCATCAGATTTAATGGCAAATAGAAGAGAATTAGTTACTCCAGTTATTACACAATATTTCTCTATCTATGAATAAATTACAACACTTTAATAAAATTCAACTTATTAGCAAGTTTTCGATCGTTGCGATATAAGGTAGGTGTAAAAGCTGTAAACAAAAATCCAAAAGTTATTTTTAAAACTTGTGTTGTAACAAAGTTAAAAAACCGTAGAAAAATAATCAATTATGTACATTTATACAAAAATTATATCAAAAACTACAACTCCCAAAACAACGAACAAAATTAAAGTAAATAAACTACCTTCATGCGAAATATTTTGGCAAGGATCAAAATAATTCATTTATGATGTCAACCACTTCTGTAGAATCTTTTTGATGGCATGTTTAAATTTTATCATCGATCTTATTCTCAACAGGTGGCGAGTTTTATTTTAGAGTTTTTATAGCGAATACTATTTTCCTGTATTTCCAAAGTCATTATGAAGCCTCTGCATTTTATTTTAAGGAGTCCCTTTTTTTCGCAACAAATAGTGTTTGCCATGAAAAAAGTGGAATATCTACTAGTACAAATATTTTTATCCGCCCAATTTATTTATAATCTATTCATAGTAAACGAATAATAAGTGAATATTGTGTTGATAGATACGACATTGAATAGAGAGGAATTGGTAGAAATAAATATTCGTGGCTCCGAAAACTTATTCAATGGACTTGCCTAGGAATTTTGGCCAAAAAGAAACAAAGAAATCATTGATCATTTATTTAGAATGAAAATCAGTGAAACAATTGCGTTGATGGACAATTCCTAAATAAAGGGTACGGGTTAAGATAGACAAAATGGCCGCATTCCCAGAATTTAATCGTTTTCGTTTTTTCACATTCTATGTGATTAAAACAATAAGACTCAGCTCAAGTGGTATAATGGTAATTAAATTGGATAACAATCATGGTTATATTTATTAAAGTAATGACACGAGGTCGATGTTATAAAATTTCACAAAGGGAACATCCTTTTTCTCAGCTTGAAAGTGGAACTAGTTTGCCCACCGAGTAATACAAGCCAACCGAGTTGTTCTAATTTGAAGTAACGGTTAACCAACCAAAAAAAATAATAAAAACTAAAAAATGACGTTTTTGACGCTGGGGAAGGGGGTGGTAAAAAATAAAATGATGGATTGAGGTTGTATCGATCTCAAACACCATCATTAACCCCTCAAAAACGCGCAGAAACCTTAAACAAACATGATTTTTGGGAGTTTAAAGGTGTTTCGTCCAATTTTTGAATGCCGTAAAGGACTCAGTTACTTCAACTTATACATAACCTATAAAAAACGTTGTTATTTTTAACATAGACATATAATAAACGATATACTGATCGTTAAAATACCAGCCCGTTCCCCCAGTGCGACAAAGAAAACTGACTCAAAACAGTCCCTGTATCTCTTTCTAATTTGTCAGGTTTATGACCACGTGACCTAAATGACCAATGAAGAGGTCGGGTGGTCAATAAACCCAGCCCATTAGACAGAGATGCAGAACCTGCATTGCGTCAGTTTTCTCTGTCGCACTGGGGGAACGCGACTATATTGCAGCAGTCAGTCTATCTTATATTATATGTCTATGATTTTGAAGTCTATAAAATGGAGAAAATCGGCAAAAAAGACTAAAAACAATTTTTTGGGTTTGTGAAGATGGCGCACCTGACGGAAAAATCGGGAAAATGACGTTCTTGATGGTAGGGAGAGGGGATGGTGGGATAAAATTACGCTGAATTTTATTTTGTA
Organism: Diabrotica undecimpunctata; assembly: GCF_040954645.1. Classification (NCBI taxonomy): domain Eukaryota; kingdom Metazoa; phylum Arthropoda; class Insecta; order Coleoptera; family Chrysomelidae; genus Diabrotica; species Diabrotica undecimpunctata. Next base: position 135,948,560 of record NC_092808.1, on the reverse strand, counting down.
TTCACATAAAACGTAAAAAATGAAAAAATTGATTAAAATTGTATCGATCTCAAAAAATATCTTTAATCCCACGAAAACTAGCAAAAATCCCTAAAAACCGTAAAAAACATGGTTTTTTGGTGGTTTGAAGACGTTTTGCCCAATTTTTGGATATCCTGAAGTACCCAGTTACTTCAAGTTATATATAATTTATAAAAAAACCCTGATTTGATCCATTTTAAAATCTATAAAATAAGGAAAATCCCCAAAAAACTACTAAAAAACAGTTTTTTGATGATGGTGTACCTGACGATAAAATCTGGAAAAATCTGAACTATAGGTTTTTATTAAATAAATAAATAGAAAAAAAACTAGACCTGCAGCTATCTCCAAAAAAAGTTATACGCTTTTAAAGAAATGCATTTTAGGTTATATAGATACACTCAAACTACTGATGTATAAAAATAGACAAGTCTTGTCTATTTTTATACATCATATCTTGTCTAACAAAGCTCCAACTATGCGTATGAATTTTTTGAAATTTTTAAATTATTGCAACCTGTCGAAAAAATATAAAAACGTGAAAATGTCGTTTTTGGTGTAGGGGTTGGAGGGTTAAAATTGCGATGAGTACAATTTTTTAAACACGTAGAACGTAAAAAATGAAAAAAATAAAGTCCAGGAGTGAGGGCATTTTGTGTGTGTTAGTTATACTAATTTTACTGAAGTTACTAATTTTAATTTCTACTTTTACATCTTTAATAAAATTTATTAGCAATTCCAAGGTTCCTCTGTTAGCAGTTGACAAAATGTGTGATAGACTTAACGGAAGCAAATATTTCATTTCAATAAGAGTTTGAATTAATTTATTAGATATTTCTAAATATTTGTTGCATCCCAAAAAAATATGGTTAAGATCTCCGTAAGAACTTATATCACAACTGCAGGATGGTGCCAGTAATATTTCAAGCTTAAATAAATGCGACGGGAATCGACCATGATTCGTTTTTAAGCGAAATACACTTGCCGAGAAGAATTTGGCAGTCGAGTAATTGAATATGTATTGGTGTGGCAGTGGTAAAGTGGGCTGTATCTGGAAATACGTATTTTGCGAGTTTTCAACAATATTCTCGCATTGCTGTTCCCATTTCAGCCTTATTTTATTTTTTATTGTATTGTATTCCTTACTGTATAAATATTGCAAAAGACTCCATTCTGCTTCCTTAGCTAGAGTATTAGCTTTTTCATTTCCTGGTATACCTACATGGCCTCTCACCCAAATAAATGTTATATTGAAATTTGCAATCATGTTTTTTAAACAACATAACATAGGACACTTCATTCCTTCAAATTTTGTATTTTTATAGAGTCTAATGTAGATTTAGAATCTGTTAATATTACTCCTTCGAGTATGTTATTGGATGTTAACCAGGTAACACATTTTATAATTGCAAAAAGCTCGGCAGTATAAATGCTACAAACAGTTGGTAATGTATCCTATCAATGATTGGTTTGTATTTTGGATAAATACACCACAACCAACACCTTCCTTCTTCTTAGATCCATCTGTAAATATAAGAGTTTTGTTATAGAAATCACCTAGTATGGATTTTAGGAGGATGTGATTTATTTGATGAGATTAAGTATACTTGGGAATTATAATTCTGTGTGTTTTTATTAAAGACTTAAAAGGTTTGGTGTACATGAATTGTAATTTGTTACTACCAAACAAATTTTGGACTCCATTGGTCTCAGTAAATGCTTCTTCGAGCAGGGAAGAATTTTTTTAGTTCCCAATACTGGTTTGTTAAGTTTTCTTTGCCTATCTTAACGGGGAGTACCCTTTGGCATTTATTACAATTATTATATGCTTTTTTTTAAACACGTTTCATTTTTGCACCCAGCACATTGTTTGCTATGGTCAAATGATTCTAGCCGTCAAAACGAGATTCTTCTAGAGGTTTTAACTCTTTCTTCATTTTTTTAGTGGGTGGTGGTGAACTGGATTAGTACTTAATAGACGTCCTACTATTTTTTGTGTTTGTAACACAAATTTTTAATTAGGAAAAATAATCGACGAAAAACATAGGATTTTTTAAAAAAAATCGGCATTTTGTTGTGTCAAAAAAATAGATAGAAATATCTAAACGGAGCCGAGATGTTGTGAGTTAAATATAAAATTTTATTAAAATTATAAAATCAAAATTTTTGGTTTTTTTCTTGTTTATTTACATGTTACCCAAACCCAATCCAAAAAACGTATTAAGAAAAGTTATGCAGTTTATTATTACGAACATTTTGGTACCAAATTTGCTCGGTAGCCAACGGGTTATAGGTCAAAGTTATATTTTTGGGGCCCGCCAAATCACTTCCTTGTGAGTTTCTACGAAGAGTTTACTTGTGCCTCTTTGTCTGATTCCAATGTACTTGACTTCTTCATAATCCATGAACGGTTTTGTATTTTTAAATCACCATCAAATGTCCTTTTTGGAAAATAATTTTTTTTTGTAGATTATAAATATATTTATACTTACTGAAGGAATTTTTAATTTACCTGAGAACATACCTACTGTAATAAATTAAAGACTTGTATATTTTGCATGTCTATATGAGATGCATTAAAATATCCAAAACCTTCAAATATAATTCGAGCTCCGTGATACCGTTTCCATAACAACTGCTTCAACACAAACAAATACCCCATTGTAAACCAAAATGTATTCCGCAAACATCATCAATGACGGCGATTTTACAAGAACCATTTACACATTGGTAAGCAGACAATTTTATAAACATTTTGTAAAACATGTTTCAATCGAAACTCTGTTTTTGTTCTTTATTTTAGATTAAAGAAAATAAGTTCGTTGAAGCTATTAAAATACTGCACGGAATAGCAGAGTCTAATTCGACCAGGGCAGGACTGTCCCTTCTAGCTTATTGTTATTTTTATATTCAGGATTTTGTGAAGGCAGCAAATTATTATGAGAAACTCACAAATTTATATCCTGATAATGATGATTACAAATTATACCATGCTCAAGCTCTTTATCAAGGTAACGCATCTTTTATTGTTGCAAATATTCTTTTCTTAAATTACAAAATTCATCAATATTTCAACTTTAATATAAATTGGTCATCACAAAAGTAGGCAATATACGTTACATCAGCAGTGACTGATGATACATAATATCATTATGTGTTGTATAGGTATTCATTCTAATGCGTATACAACAGGTAATCTATTCACATAATTTAATTTTTTTTTAATTTAGATTTCAGATTCAGAAACGTTTTTTGCCTAAAGTAATATCTTCCCTAATAAAGCAAACATTTATTCCCCCATGACCATTGGTCATCTGGAGGTTTGGCCAGAATATAAAACAACATTTTTTTTTGTTATAAATAACAATAAAATTAACAATAATTAACAAAAATATCATTCTAAAGTTATCAGTAATGAAAATATATCCCGAAGCGATCGTTTAAATAAGATAATTGTAATATTACATACCTGGTATTATGATTAGTCCAGACACAAGAACACGTAATGATAAGAGTATGAAGTATTAATCGATTTAATAAAGAGGAAAAGGTCATCATTAATTGATAATACTTACAATTGTAATATAAATTACATTTCAAAAAATTAAATTAAATTTTACATATTCGCATGTTATGAGGCTAATAGTTATATTCCAACACGAGATTATATCTATACTTCCATGCCTGAGTTGCGTATATAACTAGTTCCCTCCAGCCCAAACCTCAAACCTCTCACAAGTTTCAATAGTTCTTCCCTTTTCAATCTACTTTTTCCGTACCACTTCATTCTGTATTCATCGAGTTTCACTGTGGTCTGGCCAATGGATACTGACATATTAGCCTCGCCATATGTATTAATTATCTCACCAATTGCTGTTCTAAGCTTTACTGTTGCAGGCGATAATTTAAGATGGCCTCGTACTACTTCTGGACGTGCAATAGTTCTTGTTACACCTATATGTATCAAAATCTCGAGGGGGTTGTGTTTCTCGAGGTCGGTAGTTGCCTCTTGGTGTCGACCCGTTCTAGTTTTCCGACTTTTGTATCATTTTCTTGCAATTACGGCGAATGTGACCTACGTCCCCACAATTCCAACATCTGAGCTCGCGTCTCTTCGGCATCGTGTTACGAACTGCTTTTCGTACCATTTCTTCCAGACGTTCATCGTTTGGTTCGTCGCCTTCCTCGATGGTTTTTACTTGATGGGTCTGTGAAGTTTGACTAGCTGTTTCATATTTCACAGCAATATCAAGCGCTTCATCTAGAACTTTCGGTCTTGCTAGTCGTAAAGCTTTCTGTAATCCATTGTTTTTTAACCCATTGACGAAGATATCTACATCAATTTCTTCCAAAATGCTGTCTGGTGCCTTTAGATAAGCTAACCGTACTATACGAGCAACATCAAACTCTTGCAAATTTTCACTTGCTCGTTGAATTCTACTTCTCAGTTGCGCATTGTAGACTTGTTGTAGGTGGGCACAAATCACACATTTTTAAATATCCACATTATAATATATCATTAAAATACACTTCATCGCTCATATAACCCATGTCAACACCGAGTCCAATTAAATCTCTATACTGATTGTAGAAATTTGAATCAATTGCTCTATCCAATGCTCTTTCCCTTGTCCCAGCACGAATGCCTCCTATCACTTGCTTCAGCTTATCCAACCAAAAATTCCTATCTTCCCACTCAGTGTTAAATTACAATCCCCATCTCTCCTTTTTCACAGGTTCTCAAAAGTCTAAAACTAACTGCTGTAGAGAATTTATCATCATCCCTAGATTCACGGTGCTACAACCTATATAGTTTTGTTCCTCAAACTGATCTGAATTGCTTTCAAACTCTCATCTACGTCCTGGTTCGTCTCTATTTTCTCTATTAGTCCCTTCCACTTTTTCGTACAAAATTTTACTTTGATGCCTCTCCGGAATTTTTGTTTTAACTATCCAATCCACTTCAGTCTTCTCGGCTTTACAGACACAGCTTTGTTTACCACTCCTATCAACTCTTAAAGTTCAAAATTACTTTTAGTTTTCCTCTAGGTACCTACCTGAGGCAGTCTTTAAATACTTTAACCTATTTTCCTTTTCAAAATTCGAAGAGAGGAATTACCTGCGTTTGTCATTCTTATTTTATTGTGCCAGTCTCATGGTGTCTTTTATTGTCATGTGAAGAGCCATCTTACAAAGATCACCGCATAAAATTCTGTAGTATTTATCAAAATAAGGGCTGACCTCTGACGTATTTTCTATTCTTATGAGCTGCATCATTACGTCAAAGCTGAATATCACGTCATATATACCAGGTCACGTCTCCATCCAACATACAACTATATTCTTAGCATTTTAATTTCTTCCTTATATACAGGGTTGACCACTCAAAATAGTCCACCCTAACCTTTTGAAATATTCATTCAATTCTCTTTTATTATCTTTTAAAGATATAGACGCCTGCCATTTGTCACCCCCTTCCTTCCGGTACCACAAACGCATAATTATAAATAGGGAATAAACCATGTCTGGCAGATCATTCGACATATATTTCGCTGGAGAATTCAGACATCCATGATTTTTCTTTTCATAATAACGTGTTCTTGTGAAAAAGTATTGACTTCTTATAAAAGTGTTACACCCCTCAAAAACTAAACGTATCACCTATGTTTTACTAGTGTTAATGACAAAATTTTTTTGGCAAAAAAATTTTGGAAATTTAATTATTATTTGAACTGTTTGCTGATGACGTTTCACAGTGGTATTAAATTATTATTTTTAACATTAAAAATTCTAAGATTTCCTACTTGGCGAAATTAAATTCAAATTTTTGTCACTGCGCTTTATACAAATTGCAAAGCAGACAGATTGATGAATTAGTCGACAAGGGAATCTACAATTTGATTTACACTTGTCGTTCTGCCACGGCAAAAATTCTTAGTGAATTAATATCAAATATTTTTTAAATACGTTGAAATGTTATATTTTATCGCAGAACGCGTTAAAATTATTTCCATATTTTGTTAAAATGGAATGTTTGCAAGGAGAACAGCTAAATTATTTAATCAACTTTATCACTAATACGTACTAAAACTGTCGCGGTTATATTGCCTACCACATTGGGATTACTTATAGGGGGTTGAAAATTGGGGACAGAAATTGCTGGGATGGGGATAGGGTAAGCAAAACAAACCGGAACTTTTGCGAACGGCTACTTTTGGTTTGTTTGGAGAGCTGGGTCGTGAGAAAGTGAATGAAACAAAGAGACTGGAATGGGGTAACCACAAAAAGTGAATCAAAAAGGATACTTACATAGATTTCCTGGACAAAACAACAGCAGAAGGTTCCTAAGCTATTTAAAATGGACGCCGCTTACAAGAATCTTCCTGCTGGGTGGAAAGATAAGCTTTTCTTTACTAAAAAATGCAAAAAGGGGTTAGAATCTTTTTAAAGGAAATAATACTATTGGTTTAGGGAGAAACATTACATATTTATTATTATCTCACCATAAACAGTTACAAATATAAATAATAATAACAAAATAACAAAAACAACTTACAATTTTGCTATCGGTTTACAACTCTAGACGTTGGGAACACTATAAGAACTTCAATTGGCGACATTTAGTAAATTTTGTAAAAACTTTATAAGAATAATTAATATAACAGTTAGCCACTCCCTAATATTTATAATTTTACTTGTTACAATTTCTTAACGTGGCATGAAAGAAATTATTGATCAAAAATGTCTATTTTACTTCTATTTGCCGGTTCCTTCAAGCCATCCACGGCGCGTCTTCTCTCTTTAAAATCTTTTTCCAATCTCCAGCTGTAACTACATATTGAACTGCTACTGTCACTTTATACTATATTTCCATGACAAAAAAGGAAAAACGAAAAACAATAACGAATTTGAAACTAAATCCGGACTGAAAAATGAAGTGACCACTTCGGCGATCCATTGTACAGTGACATCATTCGCCCAACTCGATAAAAACAAGCATAAACGAAAATATTCTGTTTATTTGACGCGCAAAATATCCTAAAGCGGTTTCACGATCAAAGACATACCAAGGAAATACGCATCTGTGATATATAAACAAACTTTAACATGGGTTTATTATGTATTCTAGCGATACAAAAGGATTGAAAATACTTTTTCGGTGTTTTAACATATACGATAGGAAATAGAAATACATTGAAAATATTCTTCAGTGTTTTAATACATACAGGGTGATTTTTAATACATACGAAAGAAAATACAAATGCTACAAAACTAATTAAAATATTTCACAAAACAGAATCAGTAGCTGATAAAAACAGTGAGAAAAATATGATTTCGAAAACACCAGCGGTAAAAGTAGCAACTCTTGGGTCATGGTAATTTGAAACCTACTTCAAGAACTAAAGAAATAGCTCAATAATCTGGAGGCTACAGTTTTGTAAGATCATGACTGAGAAAATAAATAGTAATCCAAACTTTCTATTTAATATTGGTTTTTAGGATGAGCGTTTTTTTTTACTAGTGTAAAACGACACAATTGCCATTATTAGGATGATAAAAATCCTAAAGTTTTCCACGAAATACATACCCATCAGCGATTGAAATTAAACGTATAAGGATTATATTGGTGCACCATTCTTTTGGCAAAAAAGTTTGAACGTAAAAGCATATCTAGAATTATTAGAGGACACAGTTGATCCCATTTTGACAGATATAATCAAAAATGATAACAGGGACTACTTCCAACAAGACGGTGCATTATAGCGTAAACGAAAGACGGTACCTTAATGAACGATTTCATAGGCACTGGATTGGAAGAAGAGGTTTTATTTAAAAAGTACCTTTTTTAAGACCCATTCCTGCTTCATTGGAAAAACTAAGAAGGCGAATAGTGTTTGAATGCAGTCTAGTCTTAATAACCCCTGAAATGTTCGTCGTAATTTCGAACAGTGAATTTATATTTGTATGGACGTTGGTGTAAATAATTTTGAACATTTAATTAAATAATTCAAGCTGATAAGTGAACTGTTTTTAATTATGAAATTATTAATTTAAAATTTAGTTCATTTTATTTATGTCACATTTAATAAAGTTTCCTATTACTGTTGCAAATTTCGTTTTAGTGTAGTTTTTAACGTGGCGGAAAAAAATGGAATTGACGCTAGCAGAATATACATTTGCTGATACATTTTCAAAAGAATATAATTAATATGGAAAAAAATCATCGATGCCTTAATATTCCAGCGAAATATATGTTTAATGATGTGCCACATATGATATATTCCCTATTTAAAATTAAAGGTTTGTGGTACTGGAAGGGAGGGAATTGACAAATGTCAGATATCTATATCGTTAAATATCGGATATATATATCGGAATATGTCCCATTTGGAATTAAAATCGACCTATTTTAGCATTTTCACAAAATTCAATGAATATTGTCAAATATCAGATCAGACTCTTTTGAATGGTTAATCCTCTATAGTAGCTCTATATTATAGTATTTCTAATTTCTATATTTATTGTTTTTCTGTTCGTCAAAACTTCATCATGAAATCATTTTAAACAAATACAAAAAATTGTATTAATAAAATGTTGAATATATCTCGGGAATTATTTATTGTAAAATTATTTTTCAAACGTTCTGTTTCAATATAAACAATGGATTTATATTTATTTGTTTATTTTTAGCTTGCATGTACGAAGAATCTTATCAAGCTTGTAATAAACTGGCAGACTCTCCCGATTACAACGAGAGAGTTGTTAAACTGCAAGCAGCCATAAAATACAGCCAAGAGGATGTTTTATCTGCCAAAAATCTAGTCGAAGCCTCGAGTCCAAGTGACCCAGACAGAGATGTTAATTTGGGTTGTCTCTTGTATAAAGTAAGAATGGGAATAAACAATTCAATATAAACAATATTAAACTGTTAACGATTTTAGCAATTATTCTTGGTAAAAACTAGAACTCAAAGTTATAATTTTTAACAAAAATAAAAAATATTCCTAGATTCCTTATAAGTAATATAAACTCAATTTAATAAACAGTTCGATTTCAATATTTAGGTAGATTTTTATTTGAATATCGCGACATAATGAAAATATTGTTCCGATCTTCGTCATTTGTCTCGGTTTTCTATTATTATTTTGCCACTTACAAGGTTGGAGCTCTGATTATTACAATAATGTGTCTGATAGTACTTTTACTCGACTTTTTTTTTTATTAAAGTCATGACAGATTCTTCATTCAATTGTGTCGATATCTGTCTCTCTCTCTCTCTCTCTCTCTCTCTCTCTTTCTCTACTTATCAGTGCTATAAATTTTTAAGGAAAATTACGGTCCTCTTTTTTCTTTCTTCTGTGAAAGACGTCTATTCCACACGGGCGGTACTGCAGCAAACTTGCAGCTTATTGTACATCTTCTATTAACTATGATGTAAATTCTTGGGACTTAAGTAGATCCTCTATATACTAGAACTCTGAAGAAACTTTTATTTTGTGCTCATGGCTCTCTGTTCAAAGCGACATCGAACCAGCTCATAACAACAGTAAGTTTTGCAGAAGATTTTTATTGTGCAGAAGCTTCGCGTTTAGGATATCCATAGCCTCTCATTTTGTAGATTAGCTCTTTATGCATGGCTCTATCGAAAATTTTGCTTACGTCCAGGAAGGTTTCTCCTGTGTATGGTTTTGCGTTGAATTCAGCTGCTATGTACTCTGTTAGTCTGAGTACTTGTAGCTCGCTCGAGCGTTCTGACCGGAATCCAAATTGTGCTTCTGGTATTATTCCTAGCCTGTTTATTTCAGCTTGGAGTCTGTTAAGGATGACTCTCTCAACGATCTTGCTGATTACCGATAGTAGGCTTATCGGCCAGTAGTTTTGCTGGAACGTGCTGTCCTTTCCTGGTTTTGGTATCATTATGACACGTACTTCCAACCATCGATTCGGGAAGAGCCATTAGTATCGCATTGACTTTATTTGTTAGAAATACTATGGCTTTCGCCGGAAAGTATTTCAGAGCTCTATTTGTGATCTGGTCCGGTCCAGGTGCTTTTCTTGGTGAACTATTTTTGACTCTTTTCGTTAGGTTCCTCGGGCCTTTCTCTTTGTTCTTCGACTTCTTCTATGAAGTCTATCTCTATCTGGGTGATAGCTTAGTGTACACTCTCTCAAGAGAGAGAGACATCCTCATCACCTTGGCTTTTTCTTCAATAGAGTAGACAATTTCATTCTCGCCGTGTATTGGGGGAATGGGTTTGCTGTTAATTCTGAGTATTTTCTGAAGATTCCAAATATTTTTCATGTTTGAACCTTTTTCCTTCATATCTTGGATGTGGTTGTCTCAGTTTCAACATTTATGATCAGATACTCAAGATGATCAGTATCTTAAAATACTGTCATATGTAATGCCAATTGAGAGTTCATTGAAATGTCTTATATTTTCCTTAACGATTTCTCCATTAATGTTAAGAGTGACATCAAGAATCTAAGCGATATATACCACCTGTTACTTAAATCAGATACCAAGAACAATACTATATCACAGATTACTAACTTGACTGATATATCCATTAACAACTAATATACCTTTATAGAGAGTTCATTGAAATGTCTTATATTTTCCTTAACGATTTCTCCATTAATGTTAAGAGTGACATCAAGAATCTAAGCGATATATACCACCTGTTACTTAAATCAGATACCAAGAACAATACTTTATCACAGATTACTAACTTGACTGATATATCCATTAACAACTAACATACCTTTATAATTAATTTTCATTAACAAAAAATATATAATATTCCCTTGCTTTTCTTAGATACGTCTCAATAAGATTCAATAATACATGAACAATATAATATAATTAAAAAGAAAATCAAAATAATATTTCCCTTTACTGGGATTTAAATTCATTCGTTTTTTACCAATGAACCTTAACGACATAAAGATTCATACGAACTAATAATGAAGTTGTCAGCGCTTGCGTTCTGGCTTAAACAGAACCTCACTTTTAACTATCTAAAAATCAAAAATTTAGTTATTGCCGACATTTCAAAGAATTACCTCCTTTTAAATGTAGTTGCATTGGGTTTTTCGATTAACCTTGGGTAAGCCTTTACGTGTCAAGTTCGAAGCTACCATACATTTCAATCCTTATAAAAAACTTTTTTTGCACATAGTAACAAAAAACACCACTATGTTACTAGCAAAGTTTTTTAATATTCTAACTCTACAATTCTAAGTTACGGTAAGATCAATAATGTTTTAATAGATAATATATGGTAGCTAATTATAATTTATTCTCTTTCAGCCCTGAAGAAGCCAAATTAATTCTCTTTGGCGAAAACGTTCGGCGAAACAATTGATACACATTAGAGTATTTCTTGCAGATTTCCCCAATATTTAAGAGTTTACTATATATATATATATATATATATATATATATATATATATATATATATATATATATATATATATCTTCTTCTTTTTATATAGACATGACTCTGTCTATTTTTCAATGTGCCTCCAGTAAGTTATCGTTCCATCGTTTTCGTGGTCTTCCTACTGATCGTCTTCCTATTGGAAAACCGTCTCTTGCCGTCTTTACGTTCCATTCTACTCTTCTATTTCATACCCAGTTCTTGATGTTTTCCACCTTGCATCTACGTTGTATATCTGTACGTCTGGGTCTCTCCCATAGTGTCTTACCATCAATTTTTCTAAATGTTTTCATCTCTGGTATTTCTAACATCCTTTTTGTCCTTTCTGTGTCAGGTCTTGTTTCTGCCGCGTATGTCATTATTGGCCTGATGACTGTTTTGTAAAGTCAGCCTTTTGTTTCTTTCCCAATATTTTTATTTCTTCTAATTGTTTCATTCAGGCAGCCTGCGGCTCTGTTTGCTCTATTCACTTGATCTTCCACTTCCGTTTCGAGCTTTCCGTTGCTAGATAATGTGATGCCTAGATATTTAAACTCCATCACTTGTTCTATTATCTGACCTTCCAGCTCCAATTTACATCTTAGTAAATTTGCTGTTGTAACCACGCATTTTATCTTTTTTTGGGGAAATTAACATGTTAAATTTTATGGCGGTTATATCAAATTGGTGCAGCATACGTTGTAAATCATCTTCACTTTGAGAGAGTAGCATTGCGTCGTCTGCATAGCAGATTATTTTAAGTTGTTTTTCTCCCATTTGGTATCCTTTTTTAGTTCTTACTTTTTTAATTATTTCATTCATAATCAGCTTGAACAATACAAGACTAAGGGAATCTCCCTGTCTTATCCCATTGCTAGCTTCAATAGTATCGGTTAGTTCTTCTTCTACTTTTACTTTTATTGTGTTGTTTTGGTAGATATTTTCGAGCATTTTGATTATTCCTAGAGGTATCTCTCTGGCGTACAGTAAGTGGATAACGTCTTTTAATTTGACCCTGTCAAATGCCTTCTTGAGGTCCACGAAACATAGATATGTCGGTTTGTTGTATTCTAATGATTTCTCTTGCACTTGCCTCATTGTAAATATAGCGTCGGTGCATGATCTTCCTGACCTAAAACCTTGTTGTTCTTCTGCTAGTGTTATAATTTCATTCAGTTTATTTGTTATCACTTTGGTTGTTAATTTTAGTGTTGTGTTTGATAAATGAATTCCCTCTGTAATTTTCCGAGTCCGATTTGTTTCCCTTTTTGAAGAGAGGTATTAGGATGATTGATCTCCATTCTTGAGGAATTCTGTTTTGTTGTATTATTTTTTGGATTAGTTTTAATAGTTGCTTGGTTAGATCTGGTCCTCCGTACTTTAGGAGTTCGTTCGGTATTCTGTCCTCTAGTGGTGATTTTCTATTCTTTCAGTTCTTAATGCTTCCTTTACCTCTTCCTCCTCAATATTTATTTCTTCGTTTGTCGTCACCTCTGGTGTTGGTGGGTCATTATCGTCACCTTTAGCAAATAGGGATCGAAAGTAGTCTACCCATGTTTCCTTCTGAATGTCTTTCGTTTTTATTAGTTCGTTCATCTCTTTTCTTTGTGCTCTGATCATTCTCCATATTTCTTTTTGTGTTCCGTAGAAGTCGTGTTCCATCTGTTTTCAGAAGCTCTGTTAGTGTTCCCTTTTTATTTGTCTAACTAAAGTATTCGTTTCATTTCTGATTCTTTTATAGTGGTTGTATGCCTGTTTGTACTGTATTGTAAAAAGGCTTTCAACTTTTCTTCAAATTATGTCTTTACTTCCTGTGTAAACCATGGTGTTTTCTTTTTTGATATGTTAGTGTTCGTTACTTTCCTCTCTCCAAGTGATTCTGTTGCTGCATTAATTATGTTATTTTTTAGTTTTTCCCAGCTTTCCTCGATGTTATCGTTTTCTAATATGTCATCCCCAGCGATCTTCTTTGATATTCTTCTCCTGTATAAGTATTCCGTGGATTCTGTATTTAATCCTTCGACTTTGATTTTTGTTTGTGTTGGCGCCGCTCTCTTGGATGTGAAGTATTTCAGGATTATTTTACATAATACTAGGCTATGGTCGCTACCTATATCTGCCGAGTTGAGGCTAACATATCGTTAGCGTAGGTAACACTTTTTTGATTAATAACATACAGTTGAAGCTAAAAACAATAAGTGCTCAAAACATATCTTGGCGCCCAAAAATGTTTCGTCTATTACTAGCTCAGGAAATGAAGCTCGAAAAAGGTTAAAACCTCGCAATTTTTTCGTCCTGCATGGATTGAGTTGAAATTTCAACAGAAGGTAGGTGATAGCCCAAGGATCAAAATCTATATCGAACCGAAGTGCGCTGAAGGGTTTTAGGTGTGAAAACTACCCCTAATTGTCAAAAATTATAAAATAAAATATTAAACCTGAATATGGGTAAGATTTGGTTTGAATTAGTTAAATAATGATTATTTTATACTTTTGAATAGAGTTCCATCATATTTCAACCCTTAAAAAGCAACCCTTGTTAGAGATTAATGTAAAAAAATTACTAATTCTAAAAAAATGATTTCGCCTTGGATCGATTTGGATAAAAATTTGGATTTAAGCTCAACTCACCCTCTGCTTTATAGTTTATGTCATGCCGATGAACCCTGATTGTTCTTAGGGGTGAAAACTACCCCTAATTTTCAAAAATTGTAAAATAACATTACAAATCTTAATATGAGTGAAATTTGGTTTGGATTAGTTAAATAGTGATTTTTTTATACTTTAAATTACAATTTCATAAATTTTCAACCCTTAAAAATCAATTGTTATGAGTGCCATAGGTGAAAACAATTTTTTGCCAAAATTTTGCATTTTTTCAACTTTTGAAAATCACCCTTCACAACATTGCAGTTTTTATAAACTAATTTAATAGATATAAACTGAAAAAAATAGAATTAAATACAAAAAAATTTATCAACATAAAAAGGCACCATATATTCTTATACATTTACATAAATAGTTGAAAATATTTACATTTATAGGTAAAACAATTATAATATTAATTTTATTCGTCATCAATTACATCTTCATCGTGATCTATGTCATTCTCATCTTCTTCAATTATTGGTGGACTATTATTGCACCCTTCACCTGAGCACCCAGAACAAGTAGAGTTACAATATAAACCAACTTTTTTGCACCCACATGAAACGCCGCATCCTTTTTTACATTGGCAAAAAATAATTTTCAAAAGTTCATCGGGTGCAGGTTGTTTGTTCATGCGTACGGGTAATAACAAACCATCTTTGGAATACCATCCCCAATCTGTTGCTCTGATATTTTCATTGCCAAGTCACTGTTGAATTTGGTAATAGCATCTTTTTGAATGCTCATCTAAGGCATCAACAGTGCCAAAAAGCTATTAATTTTGAACTATCTGGGTACCCTATTTCAAAACATTTAGATGCATATAATGTAGAAGAAGAATTTTGTTTCCCAAGTTTGAGAAAATAAATATCTTTCTCTATTTTTTCTAAATTAGCTCTGGCTGTTAAGATAACAAGGATGTCGATATCTTCTGCTACAATGATTTTTTGTAAATCTGACCTATCCTGAATAGCCAATTCAACGACTAGCCCGTCAGCTTCACCTTCACTTTGATGGCATTGAATAGATTGATTCTTGAATTCCGCTATAAGTAGTTGTATAAATTTATTTTTATTTTCATAATTTGAAAAAAATATATCTTGGGTCACAGAAACAGGCATGTTTGGTGTGATCTGATAAACTTTACAACAACATTTTTTTGAGCGACGGTTTCTTTCTATTATTTTCGTACTGTTCTCATTGTAGCTGTCGAAGATGACGGTAATGTTGTACAAGGATCTGTGAATTAAATCTTTTTGGAACCCTTGGTTTTTAAATGGGGTGAGTTTAAAGGGCTCGAAAAAGATGGTGCTTCATCGTAAATCGATGCTTTAAACGGCTATATCTCGCCAAATATTCATTGTACAACAAATCTAAATAAAGTAAAATTTTAGTCATTAAAAAAGCTACAATTTAGTTCATTTTTATTTTTTTCATATATTCAGTATTTTCGGGGATATTTAAAAAAAGAAGGGTAAAAAATATGAAATTGTAAATCGTGTCTCGCTTTAAGCTGTACTTTTTCTAAAACTAAGCATTTTAAATGGGTCAAACTTCTTGGACGTATTAACAATACATGTACAAAGAGAATTGCAGAAGAGTGAAGATCGATTTTAATTATGGGGCTGGTTAGGAGGTTGTTTTCATCGATTTTTTCGTAAAAAAATGAGGTATTGACCTTATTTTCATCATAACTCACTCAATTTTTGAGCTAGAGTTTTTTTTTTATAATAGGTCTATTTATGCTCTTTAAAAAAGGTTCTATGAGTTTTCTTCCAAAAATGCATCATTTTCCCGATATTTGACTTTAAATCTTTCAAATTTGGCATTTGAAGAAAACCGCTGAACATTGATAGGCCGTATTTCGGTTCCTATTATATCGCAAAAACATTTTAAAAAATGAATTGTATTTGTCTTTTTAAAGGCTAGAAATTTGTTCTCTACAATTTTTTTGATAAAATGCACCATTTTCGAGTTATTCGCGAAAAATCGATTAAAAACTTCGATTTTTTCGTCTAAAAGTTGTTACTTTCAATCGCGAATAACTTGAAAAATATCAGTTTTACAAAAAAAATATATAGAACATTTTTTGTTTAGAATCACTTTTTTAATCGAAACCTGAGGTTAAAACGTAAAAAAAAAATTTCACCCCCGAGATGGGGTGGCAACCACCCCCAAGGCTTTGGCGCACTTTGGTTCCATATAGATTTTGATCCTTAGGCTATTACCTACCTTTTGTTAAAATTTCAAGTCAATCCACGCAGGACGAAAAAATTGCGAGGTGAAAGCTTCTCTCGGAGACCTTCACTGCTTCCATTTTTATACTTTAATCGTTGTGTGCTTCCAATACTTTCAATAGTGAAGACTAAAAAACAATCAGACTAAAGACTATAGTACAAGACTAACTACATTTTATCTTAAATGGAGAAATTTATAAATAGATGAAGATGTATAACAGAAAAACTCAAATCAAACTGTAAGTCTACCTATTATTTAGACAAGGGAAACATTTCAACAAGTTATCATCAAATTGGATACAAAATTGTGGAATTAAGTTCAGATAAAGTAATTTAAAGTAAATACATTTTATTTTGTATTACTAACCTTCTGTCAGAAAATACAACCGGTCATAAAAATACGTTTTATGTGGTTTGTAAATCTGGTGCTCCTTCTATTTACAAATCCGTAGACAAGAAATAAAAACTAACAAATCTGATTGTGGCCACACATCGAATGTAAAATATATAAACTAATCGGATTTTCCAATTATTATTAGAAGTGAAATATTCTTTGACTTTTTTCCAATAAAAAGTTTGAAATATGTTTTCCATCCGATGTTCCTGTGGTTATGTCAAAACAAAACGTTATTTGTAATATACTTACCTGATGTTAGTGGAACCGGTGTTCGCAAATATTTATTCTTATGCAGTTTGTAGAACTGAACTCCGTCAAACCGTAGAGATAATAAAGAAAATTAATCGGAAAAACCGTGTATCAGTATAATGAGTGTCCAAAACAATTTAAGTATATTGCCCACCTCTTCATCCATATACTTTTACTCAATGGTAATTGGCAACTATTAATTACTATTTATACATCTGAGCAGATGTGTAGTGATTCTGAATACGGATACTATATCTGGGTCCATATTACGCTGATCCCGCTAGTTCTCTATCTTAGTAGTTTCTCTCGTAGTTTCTGAATCCTTCTGGTTGATCATCGCCCCCTACTAATCTTTCCATCCAGTTTTGTCTGGATCGTTAAGCTTTCTATATCGTCGGCATGGACGATATGACCAAACAAGATTAATATGTTTTTAAATACCAAGCCAGAGCGACGCAGTGAGTTGTTACTCCTCTTTAAAACTGACATTTTTATCCTTCTGGTTGTCCAAGACAATCACCTCATATTATAACTCTCTCTTCTGAAGCCTTATTATCCAAAAGAAGAAGGAATAAAAAAATTACACCTTGCTAAAAAACCAGGGTATCAGCCCGGCTGATAGCAACCTGTTAGCGCCCGTTGTCCAGGGTTACGGATAAAGTCAACAATGGCGACGTAAATGTATATATAGTCTTAGATATAGTAAGCCTGGTTGGAGTGGCATTCTATGATTGTTAACAGCTTTAGTTAGGTTAGGTTAGGTTAGGTTAAATATGCGAGGGCACTTAACCATCCTTCCACTTGACCTAAGAGATCTGTTTGGGCTCATCCCTAGTTTAAAGTTGTCGTTTCAACATAGCCCTTTTAAAAAAGTGTCTTATAGCCTTACGGCATTTCTATTTTTACAAAGTCCTAGGGCGGCTCGAGTTAATAATGCCTAAATGTATTGAGTTTTATCTTATCCAACCCTGGGCAGTTATACATAACGTGTTCCTCTGTCTCATCATCAGCCTGACAGAATGTGAAATTCGCACTTTCTGTCAGTCCAATTTTGTTCATGTGTAGTTTGGGTTTCTTGTTAGGAGACTTACGATAATTCGCAAATTATTTCTATCCATATCTAGTAGATCTTTGGGTCTCTTCTTCCAAGGCTCATATATAAAACCCTTCGAATGTTTACGACCAGTTTGTTTATACCAGTGGTTACGTTTCATCCGTTCCACTCAGTCCAATATCATTCTTTTGGCTCTGCTTCTTACTATGCTCACGAAATTTTCTCGGTCTGTGAATGTTTCTTTTCCCTGTTCTCTTTCCTTAAATACCAATATGTCCAGACACCTAGAGTAAACTTAATTTGTTACTTTTTCCGATCCAAATCAGACTGTTAAGACAGTTCAAAACTAACTTAGAGTCAATCTGATTCGAGTCCAGTACCTTCCCTGGCTATCATATAATATTTATAGATCTGTTCCCGCAGTTCCTTTTTATTAGTTCCTGCAGGCACATGCTCTATAACATAAATATCAGCTTGAAAGATAGTGCAGTGATTGGCATCTTTCGCGGGAGAGACTCTCCCCCCAGACTCTTTGGTCTTCTTCTTCTTCTAATGGCGCTACAACCCTTTGTGAATCTTGGCCTACTTAACAATGTTCTTCTATTCTGCCCTGTCGGATACTTTCCTTCGCCACTGCCTGATGTTCATGGTTTTAAGATTCCTCTCTACGTCGTCTATCCATATTTTACGGTGCCTTCCTCTTGTTACTCTCTACATAGGTGGAGTAGATGGCTGTACTCTTTGGTAGAGCCATCCTTATTGGCTCCACTTTTACCTTGGTCTCTAGAAGGTAATTTGGTAGTTAAAGAGGTTTCCATTTGCGTCTCCTTTAACTTGCGCGGTTGCTGGCGTTGTGAGGAAGAGAATGTTTCCCTTTTATCTTTGGCCCATCCGCTTAAGTTTTTCAGAGAGTTGGACTGTTCTCCCCTTGCTTCTGTTTTCTTCGGCCTTGATTATTCAGAAGAAGAAGATGAATCATCCTTTCTCTTAGCAATCTTTGGTCTGATGATGTTCTGACCAAAGCCGAATAAGGACCTAAAGTTTAATCTTTTTCGAAAGCCTTTATAGATGGATCGCCTACTGAGAAAGTCCCGGTATTTCCTGAATAGTTTCTAGAGGAATAAGTAACTTATTAAGGGCACTCGTTTGTTCAGAGTTAAGAAAAAATTGGTCCCAAAAGTGGTTGAACTATACAACTAGTCCACTACATACAAATGTAGAAGGCAAGTAAGAAATCATCGCATTAGCTCCCTATGGAGGCTAAGAAAACAAGCATGTCATTACACAAGAAAAAAAATTACCACTACAAATGAAAGCAGGGAATCTGCATTTTGTGACGCTTGGCGTGGGTTCGATTCTCACAAAGGAAAAGAAGATTTATATTTATTATTCTTTGCTTCAAGACAGAAATTTAAAAGATAATTACAATGTTTTCCTTTTCTTACTTCGTACACACTATACGAATGATGAAAATTTATTTTATTTTGCGAAAATTTCTAGCATTTTTATATTTCTTTTTAGTCTCATATTTGAAAACATTGTCCAAAATTAAACCAAAGTATACGTCTTTAATCATGTGGCAACAATTAATTTTCACATATTCAAAACAAATAAAAATTATATTGACTTGCGGTAAAATTAATTTGCACATCAAATCGACCTGAAACAATAAACATAAATTTTAATATTTGATCAATAACACGGTTTCGACTAAACAGTTTAAATATTTAGGAACAATATGTTTTATAACACTATAAACGAAATTATTTTCCGGGATGTACTTTTGATCAGATATATACCATTGTACTCGTACAAACACAAATATCTCTTAAGCTAGAATCAAAAGCACATAAATATCAATTCAGCGTTAGGGCATCACAAAAAACAGTACTTGTACAACTTTAATTAATTGTGATACAAGTCCTCGGAACGGCAGATGTATACAACTCACCAGGTTTCCGGGTTAAACCTCATCGATTATTACTTCGCCGAGCTTTCGACATACTCTCTGATGTCTTCTTCGAGGCTTCCGGGGTCTCAGTCTTCCCTCAGACACTACTACACTGATCACGAATCACTGCGCTGTTGCTACTAGCACAGCGGAGGGTTCATTTACATCGCCGATGGTAACGTGGTTTGGATGGAGGTTGGCGCTACTATTTCTGACAGCGGAATTTTAATTGGAGGGAGAAGCAGACGATATTTTCTTTATGAGAGGTCTTCATGTCGAAGGTAACCGGATGCCGTCATCTATTTTATTGAGACAATTTTGCCTTTTTACAGTTTCTATGGCTTCTCGGATAATTCTTGGTTTATAGAAGCGGATGGAGCTATGGTTCCGGAGTTTTCAAAATCAATTTTGTGACCTGTATGAAGATAGTGTTGACCTAGAGCTGAAATTGAATCGGAAATGCGAAGAAAAATAAAATGTTCATAAATCCTATTTTGGATTCTACGATTTGTTTGGCCTACATAAAATCGAGGCAATCTGCACAAGGAATTTTATAAATTGCGTGTTGTTCATTTGGAACGTTGTCTTTGATTGATCGGACAAGAGATGAAAGTTTTTATTGGGGGGTAAATATTGTCTTTATTCCTCTTGATTTAAGAATTTTGTCGATTTTGTCAGTGACACCTTTGATGTAAGGAAGCAAAGCTTTCGTATGATGCGGGTCTGAGCTTTTTGGTTGAGATTGAGTGGGAGATTGATGTCTGTGGATGCTCCTATTAATGTGATTTTCGCTCTAACCGTTTTGGATGAGGGCTTGTTTTAAATTAGAAAGTTCAGCAGGTCTACTTGCATAATCTAAAAGACGTATTGATGTGGAGATAAGGGTATTATTGGCTGAATTAATTTGTGAAGGTGGATGATGAGAGTTGACATGCAAGTAACGATTGGTATGGGTGTGTTTTCGATAAACAGAGTGATGAAACCTTGGGATTATTTTTTCTTTATGATAACTTCGAGAAACGGTAGGGAGGAATCAGTTTCCATCTCCATCTTAAACTAGATACAGGGATGAATACATAGAAATTAAAAAAAAGGCCAAATTGTCTCAATAAAAGGGATGACGGAATCCGGTTACCTTCGACATGGAAATCTTTCATAAATAAAATATCGTACGTTCCACCTTCCAATCAAAATTCCGCCGTCAGAAATGTTCGCGAAAACCCCCACCAAAACCACATTACCATTTCAGTATCATCACTGTGCTAAACATTCGGTGTAGTGCATCATTTAGGGTTATTGAGACCTATTTGAGGTAGAGATAAAGTGTTATCGGACATGGCAATGCCCCATATCGTAGCATATCGTAGCAAGGCTATAATTTCGCTAACTCTCTGAAGTATCGCTTAGACAATAGATTTTCCCTAAGAATTCTGCATCTTTTGGGTTCAATAGTTTGGATTAAGGTGTACAGTAGTCGCAGAACAAATTTCGCCATATTATGAGGTACTCGTGCGGCTGTCTGATGATTTGGCTATTAACCATGGTATAAAGGTGCATGTGTATTTTTGTGTTTTGATATGTGGATACGCTTCTGTTTATGTATGAGAGTGCATCATATTAAATCAAAAAACGTACGGTTAATGACGTGCTGCATCTCTTATGTCATGTTTTCAATTGATCTACTGGTTATATATTGTTTTATGTTTTTATATATTCATAGGACTTTCTCTATGAGTTATTGGTATGCCTCGTGTCAGGGATGTGAACTTCCCCACTCAGTCCGTTCTCCGTGAAGTACTGGCGAGCTCAGATTCACAGTCTCAGATCGGAAAAAACCTGTATTAAATTTTTTATAATAAATAATATAAATAAATAAAAGTTATATTATGCTTATAGTTGTCAATCCCATACAGAAGTATTTGAATGGTACAGCTAATTGGAATTCAAGTGAACCCACTGATGACATATATTGGTACCATTGCGCATGGGAACTTAAAGTAAAATCGACAAATCCTTGAATATAGGTCTTATAGGCCTGGCTCATCACCTTTTATTATCATGCATTTGATCTATTGAATGGTGCTGATTCGATTCGGACGTAGACGTAGAGATTTATGTTAAGAAATGGTTCGAAAATCAGCTGAAAATGTTTTATCAGCACAGTGTTTTTTTATATATTAATTAAAATAAATTAGATACCATACTTTTCATTTAATTCTAGAGTACAACAATGAAGATATAATGATTTTTTCTGAATATATTTACTAAGATAATTTCCATGTTTCATATGCTTTTAAGGATGGCAACTACGAAGAAGCATTAGAAAAATTCACTAGTGCTCTCCAAAATCAAGGATTTGTACCATCATTGGCATACAACGCTGCTCTATGCTACTATAGACTTAAAGAATACGGGCCTTCTCTAAAATATTGTGGTAAGCATCTAGGGGTAAAAATTACGGTCTTATTTTGTCTAAAAGCAACTATGTCTATGTTCACTTATTTAATTATAAAATAACAAATACTTACAGATAATCAAATTTAGCAACAAATCTGATATTTCCCGGGAAACAAAAAGAGCCAAAAAAAATTAAAGAACAAAAATGCACCATGCAACAATATTGCTACCATCTGGTCGTTTGTAAAATATATTACTTAGTCCGTAATTGTTAGCAAGTTTACCTTTTTCCCAAAAGTAGTTAAATTACCGTAACTTGAAAATAACACCTAAACAAAATATGGACCTTGGCTCTCCGGATTGTGAAACCTCTCCTCAGGTGCACTGAAACACACAGACACCGCGACACCGACTCAGACCAACCAAGAGGACCTATGAATCAGGTAAAGTGTAGTAATACCGCGAATCTTCGAGAAGCACGCTCAATTAGCGGTAACCCTCCCATTTACAAGAGAACTCCGACTATTAATAATGTCTGCCGGAACCGCAGAAAGAAATAATTTCCGATAGCGACCTATAATCTTGTAAATCAAAAAATCAAATCAAATCTAAAATAAATGAATACTGAACATATTTCATTATATGTTGAATAAACTGACAATATCGATTCAACATATTTTTCCTTACTAAGCAACTCTAGTAATAGTTTGAAGATAAAGAGTACGCGACAAATTCGTTTAAATGCTAGAGAAGTATAAACTGTTGTAACGTCAAAGTTACAACAACTAGTTACAATTAATCATGTCATCGGAGGCCTCAGTCGTGAACTAATACGCACCCACCTTAAAATATCTTCGTTTTGTTTCTATTGGCCGAGTGATCTCAAAATACCATATAGAAATATATAACTATACGACATTTTCAATTCTCGGTCTCCTTTCCTAACCCATGAGACACTCACACCCTCACTTTACTCTACGCAGACAAAACTGCTCTCGTAACAACATCTCGAGACGCAGATGCACTACTTAGGTTTGCTCAAAATCACCTTGACCTGGTCGACAGGTGGTGCGGGAGATGGAGAGTAACACATAACCCTAATAAAACTCAAATGATTCTCTTTAGACACCCCAATCTCAGCAGATTCACTACATACAATGTAGCCGGAAGAATCAACCTCAGACTCTGGGGCGATCGACTCCAGCACTGTAACCAGATTGAGTACCTCGGTGTTGTGTTCACAGAAACGCTAAACTGGAGGGCCGATCTGGCTGCAGCCTGTAAGAAGATGGAGAAGAGTCGGTTTACTCAATGCCCTCTGTGGTAAGTTCGGATGGATACACCCACATACACTTATACACACGTACAAAATATTTATTAGGCCGGTGATTGAATATAGGTCTAATCTTTATATCATGTTCAATCGCCGCCTCAAACAACAACTGCTAGGATTGGAACGGGGAATCCTGCGTAAAGTAAACAGCAAACGGCACGACTACTCCTCTGCCCTCATTCATCAACTGTAGAATATCCAGCCCATCAATGAGAGGCTCTCCTCTTTGAGCAGGAGTTATATAATCAAAACCATCCGTGGCCAAAACTTCAGAGCCCAAAACATAAACTAAACGCAAACTCCCGTTTCCACCCACTAAATTGCTGACCCTTGTCAGCAACGAACTCCCTGATGAATACATTGATATCCTGGAGGCAACTCCACTCTATTATCGCAGTAATTATTAAATTTCTCACTTCGAGCTTGCTATGACAGGGAGGGATCGGTTTTCTGTGGTTTCCCGATCCCATTGCACAATTATACCTGTCTATTGTCGAGGTTACAGCCACCGCTGCCCTCTCCGGGATTCAAACATTTATATACTTATTAATTAAATTCAGTCACATCTCATAACCATATAATGTTACTAATAAAATTCTGAAAAGGACCGTTTTAGCTCAACAACCCTTTCACCTCTGACCACCCTGATTCCACCTCCACCGCAGGACAACAGCCACCGAACCCTACCACCAGTGAGCACAAAGCAGTGACACATGCCGACAACAACAAAAACAAACCACGTCCTGAAGAGGTGTTTCACCTAAAACAGGACAACAAAATCATCAACAAAGTGAACCAACAAACAGCAAAGAACAACGAGACAACGCTAACTCTCGGCCAGTCTGGTCTCGGCTCCCATATAGGGTCTCCTGTACAATGAGAGTCCGTTGTCGGGACTCTGCTCCGGTTGTTCGAACTGAGACTCTGTGGCTAGATTTTCTCCACCCTTCAAAAAGTGTTTTCATTTCATTTCCCGTGTCAGAAATATCGATAGTCCGCCAAAGATGGAATCTATACAGAGAGCGTTTCGAATTAACTGTTCGAAGTCCCTCTGCAAGGCTCCCTAAGATCGGCCGTGGATATAACACAAAAATTCTTACATTTTAGTTTTAATAGCTCAAATAAACTTACTATTGCAGACTTCTTTCATTGCAAAAAGAAGAATAATCGTTAATAATAAGAGTTAATATTCATTAATTTTTATTAAATGCTTTCTATTTGTAAATACATATTAATCTATAAACGACTATAAAATTTCAAAATAGACATTTCTTGCTGCTGCTACTGCCAAGTATACCCACGTTTTCTGTGGGATAATAATTTGATTAGTTTTGGTTTAAAATACTTCATTTGTATGTTAATTCGTATTTTTTAGCTGATATAATAGAAAAAGGTATAAGAGATCATCCTGAACTTAGTATTGGAATGCAAACAGAAGGAATAGAAGTACGATCAGTAGGAAACACTCTAACACTGCACGAAACATCATTAACTGAAGCGTTCAATCTAAAGGCAGCCATCGAATACCAACTTAAAAATTGTAATAAAAATACAAAAACTTGGTAGCAAAATATTTAATCATATCCGTTTTAGTCGATTCTGCTAAAGAGGCTTTAACCGATATGCCACCAAGAGCGGAATACGAGCTAGACGCTGTAACTCTTCATAATCAGGCGCTAATGAATTTTGACCAGAATCCTACTGAAGGGTTTGAAAAATTACAATTTCTTCTCCAACAAAATCCATTTCCGCCGGAAACATTTGCTAATATTCTTTTATTATATTGCCAACACGAATGTTATGACTTGGCTGCAGACATTCTAGCTGAAAATGCTCATCTTACATATAAATATTTAACACCGGTGAGTACATAATCCTGACATAAATATTAATAAAAGGCACATAACTAAAAAAACTAAATTACTGGTTTGATTTGAATAAGTTTTAGACACTTTATTACTGATATAATGAAGTAAACTAATAAATATTTAAAAAGGCCACAATTTGTATTCGAGTGGATTAAGGTTTAGACTGACTGATGGCCAATGGTCACTACTAATAAATTCAGATACATGATTGTTAAGCCACAGTTAAATGTTAAATATCCCGTTGATAATTTGTCGCCGCTGTTTCAACCCCTTTTCACAATAATGTAAAGAAGTGACGCTATCAGAGAACATTCTACATCACACCATCGCTGAGGCATAATAATGATCTCATTAAATCCTTGGCATCAGCCTTGGATGACCGTGCATATTGTCTACTGTTTTGCTAATCGAAAGTTTCTTCCACAGTAAATTTTTTCGTATGTAACGAGGATTTCTTTATAACGCTCTTTACCGGTCAACAACAACAGACTTCTTGATTTTTTTTCTATTTTGTTTTAATGCAATGGTAAGGAGTTATCCTGTTTGTCGTTTGAAACCTTCAAGTTTCAGGTCTTTTTTGATATTGTGACTGATGTTTCTCAGCGTGATATCCATTTCCTAAGCAATGACTTTTGTTTTCGGGCAGAATTTTGGTTAATTCTTAACCTAACAGCGTTAATAACGTCTGGCATACGAACCACGCGTGGCCGACCAGATCTTTTACGATCACTTACTCCTCCCGTATCCAAAAACACCTTAAGATTGATCTGCACCCCCCAAAAGACAAACTGCACATTCAAAAAATTTGAAAAAATTTGAGAAGGTATATATGATAACTTAAAGTATTTTGACAAATTTTGACCAAACTTCATGTTTTCGTTTTTGAAAAAACTCAAAAAACTACTTTTTTCCGAGTATAAAGCGGGAAAACCAAACATACAATTGTGTTCATTTTCTTACAGCATAAAAATTTAATTCTAAGAAACGCTTGTAAATTTTTTGAAAATTTTTGAATGTACAGTTTTGTCACAATACAAAAAAATAATATGTCCCGGCTTATAATCAAGCTACCGATACGAAACCGGATAAAATTTTAATAACATGATAATATAAAACTGTAAAGTGGAAAATATTTGCAATAAAATGTTGAATAATTTTTCGTTAACATATGAAAAATCTCGTTAAACAAGAATTATATCTCGAACTGCCGCCATCAAATTATGTTGTAGAGAGGACTCCATCTGAAACATCGGTAATATTTATCATCGATAGATAGCATTACTTTCGTCTTCGAAACGCTTTAAACGAAAAGTCATACTGACAGGGTTGTCATATCAATCACTTTGTACAATAACTTGGCAGATTACAACAAAATTTAATAAGATTGTTATCGGTTTGAATTTTGAACTGGCCATGCTGAAACTTACAGAATATTAGATATTACTATAACTTTTGTTTTGAAAATACGATGTCATAAAATTTACAATCTACAACTAAATATATCTATAAAAAACCTATTTAGTTTTTAAAAAACCTATTTAGGCGTTTTTAGTTAATTATTTAAGTATTTATAAACAATAGTGTTCCTTGCATAAAGTATTAGTGGTAATTTTTATATGAGTATTAAGTAGTATTAGTTTTTCTTAGATGGAGTATTAGAAATTATATTAGAAATATTAGAATTATGGTATTAGAAATGGAGTTCCTGAGGAGAAGCTGTAGACTTACAAAAAGAGACAGAATTGAAAACGCAGAGATTAAGCGGAGAATGGGAGTGCAATCAGACATAATCGACTATATAGAGGAGAAGAGACTATCCTGGTACGGCCACGTCAGAAGAGCGGACAGAGGACGCTGGATAAACAAAATCACAGAATGGAGCCCGATTGGTAGAAGAAAGAGAGGAAGACCCCGAAGGTCATTCAGAGATGAAATCGACGAGGCTATGGAGAAAAGAACCCTGCGAGATGGAGACTGGAATGACAGGGAAAATTGGAGAAAACGGTTGAGTGAAGGAAGACAGTGAAAACTGTGGAAATCCTTAGTAGTAGTAGTAGTTTTTCTTAAAGAATTCACATTTGTCAACTTGTATTTTAAATTTTGTTTTTCTTATTATCTTAAAAAATCTTCTTAAGATGTGTTTTTGACGAGAGGTTGAAAATACAATAATGTCGTCCATGTAGACTAGACATATTTCTCCTATAAGTCCTTTTAGTACGATTTACATTACTCTTTAGAATGTTGGGGGTGCTTTTTGAGTCCGAATGGCATTCTCAGCTATTCATAGTGGTCAATTTCAACGTTAAATGCAGTCTTCTGGATATCTTCTTCGGCGATTTCAATTTGATGGCAGCTGCTGGCTAGATCTAGGGTGGAAAAGTAGTGGCAGCGTTCTATCTAGTTTGTCCAGAATGTCTGTTATATTTGGTACAAATTCTGGTCTAGTATATTTGGAATTCTTTTTTTGGTACAAGCTTCTTTTCTTCTTTAAGATTCTTTTCTCTTTTCTTTAAAATTAGTGGGAGAGAC
The DNA here is from genome assembly GCF_040954645.1 of Diabrotica undecimpunctata. Taxonomy (NCBI): domain Eukaryota; kingdom Metazoa; phylum Arthropoda; class Insecta; order Coleoptera; family Chrysomelidae; genus Diabrotica; species Diabrotica undecimpunctata. The sequence continues at coordinate 135,920,453 of NC_092808.1, read as the reverse complement.
TCTCCCACTATAGGTATAATTGCGATAATAGTCAAATAAGTCTCTTGAATATGGAATTACAAACTGGCGATCTATGTCTAGATACTTATTTAGAAATTAAAATGTTGATATATTTATATGTTTTTTAAATAATTTTTAGTATATGTATGAATTTTTGGACGCTCTAATAACTCAGCAAACCTCACCAACAGACGCCTACCAAAAATTGGATGAGTTAGCAAGTCGTCACACAGAGCAACTCAGAAAACTGACAAAGCAAGTACAGGAACATAGAAATAGAAACGATACGGAGTTGATAAAAAAAACTGTTATGGATTATGAAGAATGCTTGGAAAGGTAAAGGTTCACTTTTGTTTCGTAGAATGTATTAGTTAATAAGTAACAATGATATAAGCAGTTACATAGTTTATTCCCAGGATACCAGTAGTAATATTATATTTAAAAACTTTTTCTAGTAACTTATTTTGTCTTTTTTATTTTAAGGTATATACCTGTATTAATGGCTCAAGCTAAAATTTATTGGGATTTAAAAAATTATCCGCAAGTAGAAAAAATATTCCGCAAAAGCGCGGAATTCTGTAACGAGAATGATATTTGGAGACTTAATGTAGCTCATGTTCTCTTTATGGAAGAAAATAAATTTAAGGAAGCTACTGGATTTTATGAACCATTGGTTAAAAAGAACTACGCAGATGTAAGTATTTTCTAAATGCAAGATATTATTAGGTAATATATTATGTGGCGTCTGTGAAGGGCGGCTACAGGGCACCCTCCCTAAAAAAATCATATACAAACAATTAATTGTATTTCACATTTTTATTTGTGAAAGAAATATTCCTGTTTATTTGATGCGCAAAATATCCGAAAGTGGAATCAACATCAAAAGAAATACCAAAGAAATACCAATCCGTGTTATATAAATAAACTAAAAATGGTTATATTATTAATCTCAGAGACGCAAAAAGATTGAGAATATTTTTCGGCGTTTTAATAATAAAGATAAGCAGAGATAATCAAATTGCTGAGCTGCTTAGGAGAATAACTCTAGGATGGGAAGCGTACGGAAAACTGCGTGATATTTTTAAAGGTGATATATCTATCAGATATATCTATTAAAAATAATTAGCTTAAATCAATTTGTCCTGCCTGTTCTTACATATGGCGCTTAGACACGCGAGACACTTATTTTAACAAGGACATCTGCACGAAAATTACAAGTGACGCAACGTAGAATGGAAAGATCATTGTTGGTCATAACGATAAGATGTAGGGTTAGAAACGAAGAAATTTGTTTCGCTATTAAAAAAGTTACATCGCTAGAGTGACAGAAAATATATCAATCAAAAAAATCTTGAAGTGGAGACCGAAAGTAAATAGACGAAACCCAGAAGACCACCCGCAAGATGGATCGATGACATAAAGAGGATATGTACCAACTGGATTGCAACCGCTCAAGATAGATCTGAATAGAAGTTTTTCGAGTAGGTCTATGTCCAACAGTGTACAACTATGGGATTATGATGATGATGTATAAGTTAAACAATATATATATATATATATATATATATATATATATATATATATATATATATATATATATATGCGATTAAGCCACAATTGATTGTAATGAAAATTACATTTCTGCGAAAATGTATTACCAACAAATTGTTAGTAGGTTATAACCTAAAAATGCTAAAAGATTAGTAATCCTTTAAGGAAATTGGAGTTATCTTCTGGACGCCACTGACACAACTTTCCAAATTAAGAATTGTAATAATTTTAATCATAAATAGACCCAAAACATTTTTTTTGTAATTATGTAAAATCATAATTAACCATTTTTCTTTCAGATACTAAGCATCAATCCTATAATTCTAGCAAATCTGTGCGTTTCTTATATAATGACCTCACAAAATGAAGCAGCAGAAGACTTGATGAGGAAAATTGAAAAGGAAGAGGATACAATCGGTTTTGAAGAACCTGAAAAAAAGTGTTTTCATCATTGCATTGTCAACCTAGTTATAGGGTAATAGAAAATTTGACTTTATTTAAGGATCCAATAGATAGTTATAAGGAGTCATTTCATCAGTTTTTTTGTAATCTCAGTAAGCATCGGTCAAGCCAGGTTTACACGTATCCAGTAAATGGCACCGGTATCACTGGCATGCCAGTGCTTGACTACGACAGCGTTGGACAGGCACGTTTACACGTACCTATCCAGTAGCAGGCGCCTGTCTCACTGGCACGCCAGTTCCTACTTTATAAAGTAAGAAATTTAGTTTCTAATTCAAATTCGACCTCTCCGCTTATCATTTCTTCTCTTTTCCACACAGCTAATCATCTCTTCAACAATACTTTGTAGAATTAAAAGACATCCTACACGGGCTCCAAATTTTATTTCGTCAATTAGCATATTACTTTTGTGTAAACGACCACGACAAGTCGGAATCGAAAAGAATATTCCACTGTACAAACTTAAAAATGAAACTGGCTTGCCAAAATATTCTGTTCTGTAAATCTAGTATAAACCTTCACTGGCGGGCAAACAGGACTAGCGTGGATACTGGCGCCAGCAAATCCATGCGTGTATAAAATCGCCTTAAGTCGTTTGTTATCATTTTGTTATTATTGTCAGTATTTTGTTACTTTCGTAAAAATGTACGCCAGCGAGTGGAACGATGTGTTTACAACCGCTGGAGCGGATGAGAGGGGAGGCAGATGAGGGCCACTAGCATGAAAAATAGACCAGCTCTCTATTCGAGACAAGCAGCCAGCGCCTCACTGGAGCAAAAAAGTATTTAGATGATGCCACTACCACAGAATAATAAACAATCAGAATGCCCACTCTGCTTGAAAAAATAAGTACGCGCATCTCGTTCGCGCAGACGGAGTCAGCCATGTTTTAGTCGGAACCAGTGCTGTTCAGTGACATTTTATCTCTTATGCATAGAAAAATTAGCCCAGTTTAATTTATTTACGGCAACTATAGTCATGATATGCACTATTTTATTCGTACTTTTAGTTGAAGAGTAGATTAAATTATTTCAAATGTACTAAATTATTAATCTCTAAAAATTTAAATTACAGTTCTGTCGTAGCTTGTCACAAATTTCTCAATTCGAGTCTATGTTTCCGTTTAAAATTTCAAAGGCGGCATCTGAGAGTGGGCATTCTGATTGTTATTTATTCTGTACCACTACCATACCAGCGCTGTCGTGCCAGTGCGATAGGCGCTAGTTACTGGATATGTGTAAACCTGCCTTCATGTGGGCGTACCAGATATTCACGAAGTTTTACTGTTATTTTTATGATGTTATTTAGTTTATATAGTAGTTAAGATTACTATCAAATGATATTTATTTATATTTTATTGTTAAATTTAATATTTCGTCTGAATTTGACAGATCTGTCAGAAGTAAACAACAATTTTAGGTACATAATATGAAGCTTCGCGCTAATTTACTTTACCGCCTACTGTACCATCTTTTTATTTCAATATTCCCTGATTTCTAAAAGCTTTCAGAGCACGATACCTACATCTTTGGGATGTAGGTATCTTTTTTTATAATTATTTCAAAGGTTGATTTTAACCAGTAAGTTGTAATTTTGCCTGAATCATATTCGGTTGAACTAATCCGTGAAATGTCTTAAGTCAAATATTTTAAGAACATCTGCATACACATTGTTATGCCCAGAACTCTTTCGATTCTACGTTACTCTGAGCTTGCTAAACATTAGGACTCCAGAATTTCTGAACCAAACCATATTTCCATTGACAGGTTGTCTGACTTCTTTTTGATCATCACAGAGCAACAAAGCATAGCTTTTTCATATGTCGCATAATCCAAAAATCAAATTTCCGTCGTGTTTTAGAGATATTAGAAGTGCTTTTTTGTGCTGCAGTAATTTCTTACTTTCTATGAAAATTTATAACGTCATGCAGAGTATGCCCACTTCTTGACATTCGGCAATTACCAAGTTTTCTTTAGCTTTATCTGTAGATTTTGACTCTATATTTATCAATGTTATACAGTGTGTCACAACAAGATTGTTCATAAATTATACCAAGAAATTTTAGGATGAAAAGTCGAATTTGCCTAACTTACCTATATGCAAAAGTGCACCAAAAAACTTTAAAGAAACGGGGTGTTAAAGTTATAAAATAAAACCGAAAACGGTTTAAAATTTGTTTATGAAAATCTACATTATGTGTTAGCATGCCATGGCAAATAAAACCGAAGTAGCGAATCAATCAGAGGAATTGTCATTACACTACAAGATTTGGGTACAACATTTTTAACCAATCATATATGAATAATACACATATGTCCAAAGTATGGAATATTGCAATATTTCATTTTTTTATTGATTTTTATGTATAAACTCTTCTGAATAGTTAAACATCATTTTGTTTCAATTCTCAACAATACTAAATGAATCTCAACACCAGATAAATGATATGCAAAAAAATTATTTATTCTCTTGGAGTGAAAAACTTATAATGTACAACTTACATTTAAAAATAAATTAGTATAGAAAAAAATAATTTTTAATAAAACTATTAATTAGTATTTCCTCCATTTGCCTGTACGCATACTTGTAGGCGATTTGGCATTCTGCCGATTAACTGGTCGAGCTGGCCTTGCGGAATTCTCTCCCATTCTTCACGAGTAGCAGCTTTTAGTTCTCGAAGTGTAATAGAGGGATTGTTTCGCTTCTTGATGCGTGTTTTGAGAATGTCCCAAACATGTTCAATAACTTTCATGTCGGGGGAATTCGAGGGCCACTGTAATGTAGATATTCCTTCTTCTTCCAGAAAATTTTGTACTGCTGATGTTCGATGAGGAGGTGCGTTGTCATGCATAAACACAAATTCATCACCTACTGCTCCTCGGAATAGACGTACGACAGGATTTAAAACTTCCTCGATGTACACAGCACCAGTGACTCTTCTCTCCAGAACCAGCAGTGGCGTCCGTGTACCACTCATAATACCATTCCAAACCATAATACTGCCACCTTCAAATGGGACAAGCGGTTGGGCTGTTTCTAGTTAGCCACTTTTTGACTCATCAGAGAATATCACGTCATTCCAGTTAGGACCATGGTGCACCATTTCTCTAGCCCATTGCATCCTTACTATTTTGTGTTGGTAGGTTAGTTTAGGAACACGTAGCAGTCTTCTACGATACAAATTTACCGCATTTAGTCTGCGTGTTATTGTTTGTCGTAAAATATTCAGTCCTTGAAGCTTAGAAATTTATCTGGATATACCACTTGTAGATTCCAGACGATTTCTACTAGCTATCAATGTTATTTGCCGGTCTTGTGCTGCAGTTGTATATTGACTTCTACCACTTCTGGGACGATCCTTGACGTCATTTGTATCTTGGAATTTTTTTTTAATTCTCGATACAGCACTCTGAGTAACATCAACAATATTCGCTATATAACTTTGACTAGAGCCCTGTTGTACACAAAGCCGTTAATCTAGATCTGTCAAAATGAGATATCACGTTTCTAGGCATTTTTAAACGGCTCAATTCAAATTTAAACAAAGACTGAAATAATGTGTAAATACACTAATCAGTTGAATGTGACCAAAATCATACAAAAACGATTCAAATTTTTTATTCTTTTCATTTAAAAACGCTCTAGAATGAATATCAACAACAGTTTTAAAACCACCATAGGCGTAGATATATTATTTGTACGTATTCCAAACTTTTGGACATGTGTGTATATTTTATCCTATTATTTATTTTTAGGACCCTTTATTGTTCTAAAGGAAATTATGAATTTGGAATATCAAGAGTGATAAAATCTCTAGAACCGTACGATAAAAAACTAGGCACCGATACATGGTATTACGTTAAGATTTGTTTTTGCAGTCTTATCGAAAATCTTGCCAAACATATGATTGTTTTAAAAGATAGTATTATTGAAGAATGCATTAATTTTTTGGAAAGTTGTGAATGTAAGTAATATTGGATATATAAACGTAATGAAAAATAAAAAAATTGTAACACAGTTATTCCATTCGTAGTGAAAATTGAATAGTGTTCATACAGCTGATTTTTTCTTAGATCTGATATACTTAGTATAACTTTATATTTACATAACATTATATTTAGTCTAACATATACAGGGATGAGTGCCTTAAGAACCGGCAAAATAACGCAAAAGATAGAAAACATAATACGTTGTGAAATAAAAAGAGATGCAAGTAGTAGAGGTGAGAAATTATCGATATAAACCTATAATTTACTTTACATTACATTAGATCTATCGAAAGTTTCACACCTTTAGACGTTAGCTTATGAGCTGATTGACTTCAGTCATAGTAATACGTATCACGTAATGTAAGTAAAAACAGTTCAAGTACGAGTATGTTTTTATCCAAAATTAAAGTATTGATCAATAATAAACTGTGATTTGAGACGTCGCATACACTCTTCTCAATACAGAATTATCATACCTTGTTATTCTGTATTTATCAAATTACTACTAATTAAACTGTTTACTTACATTTGCTTTATTGCCTTCAATCAGTTTTTACTTTATACGAAATTTAAAAAATGTTAATGTTCGACGTCGTACTTGTAATATTATGACTGAAGTCAACTAGCTCATAAGCTAACGTCTAAAGGTGGGAAACTATCGATAGTGCTAATGTAATGTAATGTAAATTAGAGGTTTCTATCGATAATTTCCCACCTCTACTACTTTCATCTCTTTTTATTTCACAACGTATTATGTTTTCTATCTTTTGCGTTATTTTGCCGGTTCTTAAGGCACTCATCACTCTATATACACATTTAGTATTACAAATTTTTGGTCATAAAACTGCCTATATTAGTCGGGCATAATTTTTATTCGGTCACCAATAAAACTTTCTTTTAATTAAACCTCACACTTCTATCAAAATACGTTTGAGATCTCACTAGTTAGATAGTGTGGAATTTTTCAATTGTCGTTTCAGTTTAATCCAAGCATTTTTAATCGAGTTATTCAAACTTCCAACTATTTAACTTCATGCACATTCCCGAAGATAGTTAAAAACAGTCCCTGCAATGTGGAGCCTGGCATTGCCATGTCGAGACGTGAGAACTAGAGGGTTCTAAGTTACAAATCGTAAATTTTACAGGAGAGCAAATTTAAAGTTTAGTAGATCATCAGAATATCGCAGTGCATTTTATCATTCATGTAAATTAATAGAGCAAAATAAATTTCAGACATTTCTGTTTACGATTCATTTAAAGTTTTGGTATAAAATTATATATAGAACCGTCTGCTCCTCTAACAGCAAAAACTTCATTTAACATCAAGCAGAAAATAAATTTAACCTCACTAGTCTGTTTAAAACTTTATTGATGAGAAATCAGAACACACTATAGCCTAGTACAAAATGTATCAAATTGCCACTAACATGTAAATAGAACCCTTTGCACTGAATATTCTACCTTCAAGACCTAGTATATATATATATATATATATATATATATATATATATATATATATATATATATATATATATATTCAGAGCTTCTACAGTATTCACTGCCTTCCCTCGCTTAACCGTTTCCATCTCTCTCTCTGTTGTCCCCATTCTCCATCGTTTAGTCCTCTCTTACTCATGGCATCGTCTACTTTGTTCCTCCAGGATTTTCTGGGTCGTCCTCTTTTCCTCCTTCCTATGGGGCTCCATTCGGTTATTCTCTTTATCCATCTGCTGTCGCTAGTTCTTCTTACATGTCCATACCACTTTAGTCTTTTTTGTTCTATAAATGTTTTTTTTATTATAACTAATAAATTAACAATCAGAATAAAACAATGTATTCTATAAGTTAATGTGATGAGTTTAGGTCCTGTCCCTTGGTTCTGGCGTGATGTGGTCCCCTCCAGTGAGAGAATCACGGGTCCACGTTACTGGTCTGTTGGCCAACGTCGCTTTAGTCTTCTGATAACTCGATGTTGAGGTATTGCGGAAATTAATGGATTGGAGTGTGTGTTCACTTTTTGAGTGTATTGTAATTTCTTTTGCTGGTATACTTCTTTCACTGTTGAGATATTGAGATCCTCATAGATTCTTTGGTTGGTTACGTACCACGGTACATCAACAATTGCTCTAAGATTTTTGATTGGCATCTTTCCATAATAGCAATATTAGATTTACTACTACAGCCCCACAGCTCTATGCCATATGTCCATATTGGTTTGATAACTGTTTTATAAATTAGAATTTTATTATTTATTGACAGCTTGGAGTTTTTTCCAATTAACCAATTGATTTCTTTTTGTCTTAGTTGTATTTGTTTTCTTTTTTTGGTGATGTGTTCTTTCCAACACAGGGTTTGGTCCAGGTGTAGCCCTAGGTATTTGGTTGTTTTAATCCTGGGTATTTCCTCATTGTTTATATATATTGGTGGTGGTGTTTCTCGTCGTAAAGTGAAAGTTACGTGGGTTGACTTATTTTCATTTATTTTTATTGTCCATTGTTTTAGCCAGTTTTCAAGCTCATACAAATAGTCTTGAAGTTGTTGTGTAGCTATTTTAATGTGTTTGTGACTTGTAAGTGCTACTGTGTCATCTGCAAATGTGCCAATTGTTACGTTATGTGAAGTTGGTAGATCAGACGTATATAATATATATAATAAAGGTCCCAGGACGCTGCCCTGTGGAATTTCCGGCTTAATGGGATGCATTTTGGATATTTCTCCATTTACTTTCGTTCTATACTGTCGGTTTTCCAAGTATGATGTAAGTATTCGAAAGAATGGTGGTAATATTTGTTTAATTTTATAAAGAAGTCCTTTATGCCAAACCTTATCAAAAGCTTGACCTTCACTATTTTTATTCTATATATAGGTACTAAATGTATTCATAAAGTAAGCGGTTCTTTGCGCTATTTCTCAATAGATGATGGATAACATACGCATTTAAATATTTTTAAAGCTCATGATTTCCATTTACCCCAAATTTTCACCTATCTCGGTGTAAATAAATTATTTTAAAATGATGAAAAAATTTCTGCTGTGGGTCCATACTGATTATTATTAATTAGTTTGAAGTTATACTTTACTAACTATTGCAGTAAATCTACTAATTGGCTGCTAACTTACACAAATACGATTTATTTATTCTTTTTTTAGTTTATGGGAAGACTGTCAGAACAGTAGTATATAATTCTTTCTTAGAAGCTAACGAAGTACCGAATGGAAAAGAGACCGTTACGTATGAAGCCAGAAAAATAAAATGCCTCCTAATTCGATTATTCAATGTGGAATCATAATGAATATTCATAAATAGTCGATGATTGAAAGAAATATTTTTCTGCTCTATATATGTAGATACAAATTATAGCAAATAGTGTTATTCTATTATGTTTGATATAAATTAGAATGAGATACGATTAAATAAATAGGTATATATTAGATCAATTATTTCTTAAAGGGCCATCTCCACCACGGAAACTCACAATCATCATAGCCACTCTGTAAATGACTTGTTTTGCACTTCGCGAGTGCCGCTGGTAAATAATCAAACTCCGTGTGAAAAACTGACTTTATTTTGAATTACACTACATGAATATATGAACGCTAATAAGTATTATGTCCGCTCGCTCTGAATGCTGTATCACCGATCTCGTCTCGTATTTGAGTGCTGTCGTCTTGGGGTGCTTTTAGGGACTCTTCCAGGCTTCACATATGGCATAATATCTGCATACGCGGCTATGTTGCCGTATCAGAAAAAATTCATGAAATAAACTTAAAATAGATAGTGACGTGAACACACTCTAACTTTCGAAGCAACTGCTTTAAAGAGTTGTTGAGCTGCAACCATATCCTTCTCTAACATTTGTCAGTCAAAGTATTCGTCTTCTTCTTACACCCATTTTGCCCTCTATTTTGCCTTGGATTATGAGCCGCAAGATGCTGTATTTTTTGCCGAGATATTGCAGTTTTCTTTTTTATTGTCCTTTCAACTTATTTTTCTTTATTAGTTGTTTTAAACACTGCAACGTTCGTAACGTGATCCACCCATTAGATCCTCAAAATCCTATCTGTCCACATGTTTAATGAATTAAAGTCCGACAAACTTTAGTTTGGGAATGTGACGTAGTGTTTCGCGCAGACGGGCGGGCCGTTTCTACCAGTGGCGGACGGAAACCGGTAGCTTTAAAATAAATTTTTATAAGTATATTCAATTAAAGTGGGAATGAATTTGTCAATTTTTATTTTTATAGTTTTTAATAATTATTAAGTTTATAGTCAGGCATTCGATAAAATAATGAGTAAACTATTAGGAGTACTGGTAGCTTTAAAATAAATTTTTATAAGTTTATTCAATTAAAGTGAGAATGAATTTGTCAATTTTTATTTTTATAGTTTTTAATATTTATGAAGTTTATAGTCAGACATTCGATAAAATAATAAGTAAACTGGTAGGAGTACTTTAATAAATAAAAAATTCGTCAATACTTACAAATTATTAACATTGCCAGGAAGAAAGGAAGGGTTTCAATAACACAAAAAAATAATAAGTAATTTATTTTAACTAATTAAATAATATATTTATTTTCTAAACAGTAATGATTGTAAAGACTTATATGTTTCGTTATATGACAAAGGAATATCACACAAAAACACGTCTATTCCGGAATTTTAATCACTATCTTTATTATCAGAAAGGCTTTCTTCGGATGAACCAGTATTAATAAAAAATTGTAAGTGGTCCAGCGTAGAGTCCAATAAATGTTCTTTTGCGATTTGAGTGTTTTCATATTTTTGTACGTGTTTACATATTCTAGCCCACTCTTCTATTAACACTTCTGAAAATGTTATTCTTGTTATATTTTCAATATCATTTATGTTAAATGTTGTATTATGAGGGGCCACTCTACCTTTTACCAAAGCCCATATTTTTTCGATAGGGTTTAACTCCGGATGATAGGGAGGCAAGCGAAGTACTTGATGTCCGTGTTGTCCAAGCTCATAATCTAATGCACAAACTGGTGGAAAACGTGGTTTATTGGCTTGTATAATTTTATATAATTCCGGTTTTGTTAGTTTTTCTTGAAAGGGAATACTTTTTTCTTGTAACCACTTTACCATAATATCCCTACGGCTCGCAGACGTTACATTTTTTTCGATTAGTACATTATGGTAGGATGCGTTATCAACTACCAGGACCGAATTTTTAGGTAAGTTAGGTATAAGCTGACTTCTGACTCACTTCATAAAATTAAGGTGGTTCATATCGTTATGATAGTCGCCACTCTTGGATCCTGAAAGCATAAATATCATGAAATTATTGTACAAATTATTTTAGAGGAATTTTCGGCGATTAAAATATTCATTGTATATTTTTATTTTTAGTCAATTTTGCGTTAACAAAAACTTTTTGCCGAAAACCTTTGCCTCGATATTAGTTTCATAGACGGCCCAATAGAATGTGATTTATTATGAAAATAATTATGGCTTACATTATTGTTATTAAAATTGACTTTTTAATTGTCTAAATCAAATCTCATCTGTAACATGTACCTGATTTAAAAATTAACAGTGCGTTAGGTACAAATCCACTCTCTCCTCCAGCATGAACAACAATCAGCCTTTTATCCTTAGAAATTGGTTTCTTTAAAGTTTTTCCGCTTTGATCTGTCCAGTGGTATGGTGGACTACATAAGTCTTCTTATCCCCTCCATATTGAGCGTCCACGGTTCGACTGCATAGTACAGGACCACGGTTCGTAGACTTACTACGGTTGCCTCTTCCGCCTAACCAATGAACATTAAGCCCGAAACTGTACTCACGTGACGTAATTCTTCCCCTTCAACCAATCAACACTGCAATCGACCTGCCCTCTACATTCAGTTTCAATCGCGAATAAATGGGTTTTGTATTCTTGTGTACTCTGGTGACGTAACTCAAGCATCCCCACCCCAGTCGTAAGAGGCAACCGTAGTAAGTCTACGAACCGTGGAACAGGACACTGTATACGTAAGATTTAATTAATCACATTTTTAGAGCTATTTTAAATGTCAAATTTCTGCTATAAAGAACCTTGTTGTATTCAACTTTTCGTAAAAGGCGTTCTTATGAACCTAAAGAAATAAAAATGAGTATGGCATTTAATTGCTCTCATTTTTACGGGTGTCTCGTGACTCGTAGATACGCAACTAAATGCTAAAAACTTCAAATGTGATATAAATAAAACACCAGTAATAATTAATAAATATCTTTATAAAACTATAAATTGAGCTTAAATTCATTTAATCTCTAAGTCCCAGCTCCATCTAATTTCGGGTTATCGCACAACATTTGGACCATATCTAATTTCTCGCTCAAACTGTTCGGCCTTTAAAGTTCCGTCAATACTTTTACAGTCTTTATTAAAAACCGAATATGCACTAACCTCTCCTTTTTTCTTCGGCCTTGTCCTGGTATTCACGTACATTGCCACTAAACATGAGACTAAAAAGAAAACTGTTCCGAACTGAAGTTTAATGAAAATGGCATAAAGAATAATCCAAAATGCAAAACATAATCCATAATATAAGAACTGAACTAGAGAGCAGCAATGTATTGTGTCATCAACTACTTCTTCAGTTTCTTCCGAGCTAGTAACAATATCCGAATCTATATCTTTGATCAGATTTTCAGTGAGTTCCTGAAACAGAATATTTTAATAAAAGATCTGAAATGCCAAAATTACTCAGTTTCAAAGAATAATAATTAAATAACATAGTAACGAATTTTACAGTTATGCTTTATTTAAAAATTTGAAGACAAATTTGAAACATCACCAGTTTTAAACAAGAGGATTAAACTTAAATTCAGGGAATAGGAAAACAATTTTCATTTGAGGTAAAGACATTCATTTTTCTTTTTTGCTCTATTTTCTCCTTTATTTTCAATATTTGTATAAAAAGAACTAAATCGTATTATTACACGATTATTAGGTATATATAACATTTTTCATATAAAAATGCTTGCAAGTCACAATTTATATCAAGTGACGTCACTTATATTTAAAATTTCCAGAACGTCAACCTTAGAGTTCAAATTTTCCTAACACAGCTAATAATACGAAACCCATACGGAACTGCTCGATCTTTCATAGGCGCCAACATGGTGTAATAATCAGAAAAATATTTAAATATAAAAATAGTAAATCAATTTACTAATGTTTGTATTTTGAGAACGATTTCCGAAGTGGAAATTGAAACGTCAATAAACGTACTTTAACCTTTAATTGTGGCTTATTCCCATTTAAATAGTAATTACTTTAAAATGCCACAAGAAAATAGCTTCAGAACAATATATTGGAAACTTTAGAATTATATTGATTAAATAACCAAATACATTTGTTATTATTAATAATACTAATTTTATAAAATAAATCTTTAAGTCTAATATTCCACAAAATAATAATTTTAATTAAATAGATTAGACAATTGTACGCAACTGATACAGGTATATTTCAAATTTTATTGACAGTTCAGCGTGTGGCAAAAGTGTATAGTGTTGCCGGTTTTTGAGAGCAAGAGTTTTGTTTATGTTTTGATTTCTTGCACAATTTGATCATAATATATATTAATAAATTGTATTTATAAATACATATTAAAATTAGATTAATAGCTTTAAAAACTAATTATTGTTGTTTATTAAGGCCCTAAAAGAGGTAAGTTTAAAATTTAGAATATATAATTTTGTATTAAAATGTTTTCTAATGGATTTTAGTGTGTTGCAGCAGTCTTAAAACTAAGTGAATTTATTGTTAATAATAATATAATAGTTTGACAAATAGTTGACATTTTAAAAATTCCTCACTTACTAACTATTCTGACGCTTTGGCAACGCTGTGGGGTTCTGACGTCGTAAATCTTGAATGACGTGCAAGCATTTTTATATGAAAAATGCTATATATGATACATGATAATATGAATAACAAGATAGAATCTTCCCGTAGCACAAAATCGGTCGTGTTCGCGCATGCCGTCATTGGAGAGTAGAATTTGAATTCTTGTTAAAGTTAAATGGGATTTTTATGCATTATGTGATGAAATTATTCAATTAGCAAAATAATATTAAATAAAGGTTTAATAATTACAATAATCGTACATAAAAGGATATCTCCAAACTATTTATTAAAGATTATTTATTGACACACAAAAAACTGACATTACGAACGTGCAACTCTCCAATTACGTCACGACTTATGCGCAATATCTTATCTTCTTAATCATAGTATCATGATATGATATACGAATCGAATTAATATACGCTACGGGTACGTATGCTTGGTTGTATAGTAACTTCCAACCACTTGTGACGTACAGTCAAAATTTCTTCAACGTGAATAATCACTGAACCGAGTATATTAAGTATAATTAAAATTAAACAGTTTAGATGTCAAGTAGTTAAACAAGAAAGGTAAAATTTCGAATCTTGTCTTAAAAAATGAATATGCTTATCTCATCGTTATGTTCGTAGTCACTAATAAGAACTTATCTGCAAGTACAATTTAAAAATGTTCAAAATTATTTCACCTGTTCCGTTTCTTCTTGTTGTGTTTTGTTTTTAAGTTTATTTTTACGATATTCTTCCAGTTTTTTAGCAATATCACTCATTTTTTTGTTAATTTGGATAGAATAAATTGTTTACATCAACATAAACTGTGTTCTCATGTTAAATGTTAATGTCAATATGTCAAATCGAAATGTCTACGCAACCAATGGACGTCTTCGAATTTATTTACTAATAGATAAAATTAAAGTGAAGTAATAAAAGAAAATTAAACAATACTAATAAAACTTAATAATTTATTGTTCATATATCCATTAGTGTCCAAAACAAATTTTAAAGAAAAAATTAACATCAAATTAGAGAATAACAAAAAATGCCTAAAAGGTTATTGATATACAAAAGTAAGCTATCAGCTGACAGCATTGACAGCTGTCTTAATAAAAAAAGGTGAGGGTGAGATTCGGATTTTGTTTATAAGTTTGCTCAAGAATTATTAAAATTGCAATAGTGAGTAATGGGCAGTACAGCCAAAGCTATAGTGACTGGTTTTATATGTAGACTCTGTTCAGAGCAGAAAAAAGTTGTAGTCCATCTATACACTGAAAGGGCCAGAAAATTAGATTTACTAAAGAAACTTGAATACTTACCAATTACAGTAAGTACATTTTTGTATTTAATACACTTTCACTACGTTTTGTTTTTAAAATTAGAAAAGGAGTCTTTTAATGTATGTTTAAAAAGATGCAAGGATTTGACCTTTCTTGAGTTTTAATGATAATTAAGCTGATGGATCAAATAACTTATATGCATTTTTAATTACATAGTTTCTATTATTTTCTTGTATCTTACTGTATTAGTTAATTCCCTTATTGCCATACTTTTATACTTATTATATTTAAGTAGTTATTTTATTAGTTTAAGTTTAAAATTTTAGTTGTTTATGTCTTCTATTTCTATATAAAAAATTGAAGGTACTAATAAGTGGTCCAAGGTTTAATGAGATTTTAATTTGCCACTAAAAATGAGTAACGCAAATATTGTTTCCATAAATTTCATATACTTATCATTAATAAAAAGAAAATATTTGCTTTCTAATTTTATATTATTTCTTTATATTTCAGCTCAAAAAATACGACAATTTACCAAAAACAATATGTCTACAGTGCATCCTAAGGTTAGAAGTTCAATATAATCTTGTACACAAAATTAGATCATCAAAGGCAGTAATCAAAACTCATAGAATGTACCATGTAAGTATTTAGTTTTTTTTTTAATTTTAGAGGACAATAAATGCTCTAAATTAACTGGTAGTTTTCAAGGATTCCTAGATGAACTTTCAAGTCCTTTCATATTTATGCATATTATTCAAACAGTAATTTAAAATAAAAAAACATATGCTACTTGATGTCAGAAATAAATACTATTCGCATTAAAAGGGATGATTTTCACATTTGGTCCCATTGAAGATAGCTATAATTGAGCTGTCAATTAAAGAACGAAATGTTGGCGTTTGACTGTGTTGCCATGTTTTTTTAATAAATCGGGAAAGAGCATCTGATTTATAAATAATAAAAATCCAATAGAACGTTAACAAACTAACAGTAAAAAAGAAATTCTTTCAAAAAATATTAAGAATAGTATTCAGGTACTTTCCACAGACATCTGGTGACCATCTGTAACAATCTGGCAACTGGTGGTTTGAGGATTGCCAAATCTATCAGCTTATTATCAGAGGCAAATGCCAAAAAAATGTTGTAATAATTAACTGCAATTAATATGAGAAGAAACGAGTATTTATTCGTTCATATAGTATATAAAAAAAATTGCATAATTCATATAATAATATAATAAAAATGTATTTTTGAAAGCTTCTCTATTTGTAATTGAAGCCTACAACAAATACATTATAAAGACATGACAACACAGTCAAAAGTCAAAAATTTGTTTTGTGAATTTAATTGACAGCTCTTTTGTAGCTATCTTCAATGTTAAAGTAAAAGTTATTAATATCAGTTTCTGTGTTGAGTTTTGATCTATCACATTTAGATTTTTCTAATGTTAATTTATTATGAAATATACATGCTAAGTGATGATAAATATGTTATATTAAAAGTCAGCAGGACCAGTTTCTGTCTCTGACCTTTCATTAGGTTATGTTAAGTTTCCCAACAATTCTTCAGAATTGCCAATGGGCTGTTTTTATTATGTTTTATTTGCCTAACCTATAGAGTTCAAAAGAAATTAATTTATCTGCAATGTTTGCAAGATAAATTTGCACACCTGTGCAATAACAATATCTTTTAGTCTGCTTTAATTTTTGTATATAGTTGTATCAAATTTTTGTTTTCAAAGTAGTATCTAATTTTTTTTTCTAATTATTTCAGAGTAATGGAAGATGTCCAGTGGAATGTGTCCTACATGGTGTAACAGATCCAACTTGGTCATCCTCACCTACAGCAGAGGAAGCTACTAATTCCTAAATGTGATACTCCTTATAACAATTATCTTTATTTTAATTGGTATATTTTGACAAGTATGAACAGCACACTCATTTGAACTTCAATATTTATTTTATTTACTTTCATGAGATTCCATTTTGTGGTTTAGTGTAATATTGTCATTTGAAGTTCTTATAGAGCTGTTACACAGTAATTGATATGATTTAATAAACTTTTATAAAACCCTTTACTAGTTACTATTTTATATATTAGAACATATTTGTCTTATGCAAAAGATTAATAAGAGGGAACATAGGAGTAGGGTCACTAAATTCAGCAGTGTCAAGAACAGCTAAACTTTGAGTCTATGAGAGAGTAATCAAACCCACAGTAATGTATGTCAGCGAAATGTGGATTATCAAAGGAAGAAAAGAAAGGTGCTCAGAAAAATACAGACAGCAGAGAATATTTGGAGAAGGCCAACAAATAAAGAAGTAATGAGAATGTATGGAAAACCAATATTTACAGCAAAAATATGAGCCCCAAGATCTAGGTGGCTTGTTCATATTATACAAAATGTTCACAACAATACTGAAGGGGGGAGAAATGGGGAAAAAAAGAAGAGGATAAGAAGAAATGTTGAAAGCATAAAGCAAGACATCAGAAACAGGCATGAGAGACTAGAGAGAAAAAGCAAGTGACTGGAAAAAATGGAGCAAAATAACATTTGTCGCTAATGGTACTGAACAATCTAACTTCTTATTGGTATGGTAATGGTATCTAGTATATCGAGTAAATTAAAGGATGAGACATGTTGTCACTTTATTTCTCTGACAAGAGGAATATTTGTATTAATTACAGGATACTGATGCAACATAGAGAAGTATTTTATCATGTTTTAGTTTATTTATATACAGTGACGACAGGTGATAATTTTGTTCAGGGGAAGGTAATTCGAGAATAAAAATAATAAATAGGTACTTACAAGGCCTACTTCTTAAAATAAAACTCAATTCTTCTGTTTTTATCGGAGATGAACCTGCCTATCACATTTTCGTTAAAATCAGCAATTTCTACAACTAAATTTTTTCGATGGACAACCTGGCAAGCGTTATCAGTGTTTCATCGTTATTAAAATAATAAAAACTTTACTTATTTCACAATATATAAAGTCCAAATCATATGACCCTATCAAATTTAAAGTATGTAAGCAACTGATTACATTTTCTTGTACTTGTTTCAATAATTGGAAATACATTTTAGGGGATATCGATGTTTTCTAAAGCTAGTTTCTTTCTATAATGTTCATAATTTTCTCTTTGAAACAACTTTGCACCAGAGACAGGTGACCTTTAAAAGCCAAACGCTCCTGAATTTAAAATATAATAGTGTCACAAGTTTTTCTTTCAGATAAATTTAAGTTCTTATTTTGCATCAGTCTCTGTCGATTCTAGCATGTTTTCCTTTACAGCGTAAGGCTGTTTAACTATTTAAACTGTTAAAAGCATATGACAATTTCAGAGCCTGTTTCAAATTTTCTGCAGTTGGTTTAATAATGTGTCGACATGTGGCATTATTTTATAAAAGAAATCCAACCAGTACTGAAATGTGGGATCATTAAACCATTTGTCCAAACTGGCAGCTTAAAAAGTGGTCTCCATGTTATATATTTTATGATTTCTGGACTCAAAACATTCCAGAATCCTGTCTAGATTTTCAAATATAATTTGTATCGCTCTAGAGTAAAAATCCCATCGTGATTTTCAAATCACGACTAAAAATATATGGACGCTATGACTACTTGACATCTCATTTTGCCATAATTTCTTAAATCGGTGTGAAGGTATATTTCTCAGATATTAATATTAACTCCCTGCAACTGTCCAAACATTACAGCAGCACCATTATAAGTCTAATTAATTTCTCGGGTGTGCCTTTTAAAATAGGATTAATTTGTTCTAAAATACAGGTTGATATCCTAAAGCATCTTGACTTACCGATTTTGAAAAACTTCGAAATACCTAATTCATGTATATTTTCGCTAAAAAATAACGAAGGACTAATACAATCTGAGTTTGTGTAGAAATATCTGTTGTATTGTCTGCCAATAGTACATCTTTTAAATGAACAGGCAGTTCTAAAAAAACATCGTTATTAATTACTCTTCAGACTCATTATTACCACGTCGTGCAAGACTGACCTTGCTGCAAAATTTCAAAATATGGATAATTTTTGACAGAACGTAAGTTTTTTTGATACCATTTCGATATATATGTAAAATTTTTAATACAAGTAGCGTTACCTCTAACGTTTTTAAAAATGTTTTGTACGCCACACAGTAACGGTAATCGCAAATCATCATTTCTTAGAATTTAGTGTCTACAATTTTGAAATTATTTTTTTTTGGGATACGGTAATGTCGCAACTGGAATGAATAGAATTCGTTCTCTTAACTGCCTTTACCTTTTTCCCTTAGTTTGGATTTACTGATAAGCGTTAGCAGTTAACTATACATATAATCAGTTTTTACTTGTTTTTTCATTACAACAAGGAGGTTCTATAATAATATCAACTTCTGGATACTTATAAAAAAAATTTGGTTCCCAGTATTTTTTTAATAGTTACTTGACAATGATTTATTCTCTATCTGTCAATGCCAAATAAAGTTTAGTTTCTTTGTTTTTGAGTACATATGGAACCTTAGACAATGGAAGTGAAATAAACAACACAATGTTTTTTTTTTAATATTTAATAACTCCTAACTAAATATAAAACAAGATATACATTTGTGGAAGTTTTGTATTAAAAAATATAATCATGCATTTTTATACAAAGCGAATACAAAAATCAATATTTTGTGCTATATATGAGTTCTAATAACCGTTAAAATATTTACACAATAAACTTGTTAAATATTGTCAAAAATTCTTCTCTTAGCTGCTAAAACAAACTTTAAGCCTAAGAAAACGTATTTTGTTATATGTTCTAACCTACACAATCAGTCCAATTAAGTTAAAATTAGTATATCAGTTGTCGTGTACGCATGTTTAAAAAATATGACTAGTTAACTATTTTTGTACAAAAAACTTCATTTTTACCCTAAGATATCAATTTTTTACATGAAATAGAACAACCAAAATCAAAAATATGGAGTATTTCCGACATTAACGTACAACAAGAGGCTCCAAAGAGTCTACTTCCCCAGAGGCTCCAAATCGTTAAAACCTGCTAAACATACTTGGAGAAAGTTTTGGCTAAAAATACCTTAACAAATGTAATAAATCACTATTATGATTATATATGTCATACATAGAATACAGGGTGTAGAATGATTTATGATAGTATTCGGAGAAAATAAACTACTGATTAAAATAAAAGTCTTTAGATTAAGCGAAATATACGAAACAATACAAAATCCAGTATTGTTAGAAGAACAAAACAAAATATTTCATCTTTTATAAACATTTCACATCATGGCACATTTGTTTAGGTCGATAAATATCGAGATTATATATAAACATTACCGTAAGTATTTACACTTGTCTATTCATCTCTCCTACCTGCAGGATGTTTAATCATAACATGAGCTATGTCGACTGGAAAACCAAGGGTAAGCCTTAGCGAAAGTCTGGCTAATTTGACTTAGACTGAATAAAACTTCACTCCCTTCCAAGCAGAAATGTATGCTAGGTATAGAATATAGTGTCTGCAGGAACTGATAAAGAGCAACTTTGTTGAATCAACATCCATTGCTTTTTGTTGAATAACTGTAGAGGCTTGCTGTAGACAGCAATTGTTTAAAGTTTTAATATCTGTTGTAAACAGTTAACAATAACTCCTTAACTGACAAACCGATCTGTTTGATATTTTGCATACTTATATAGGAATATAATAGCCTGAGGTGTAATGTGTTACTTGTGGTAATCGGTAACTATTGCAAAAATTATTTAACGTTTACTGAATATTGCAAAAAAAATTTAGATTTTTTTTTTTGCAAATAGCCTATAAAATTATTGTTGAATTTGATCTTGCGAAAATTCAAATTAACCGTCCCTTCATAACAATAGTTTCTCTAGTTTCTAATAATAGGATATAATTCGGACTATGACCTTTGTTTATAAAAAATACGGCCGATCTGACAGTACCTCGATACGTATTTTTCATTAACTATTTCTCCCCTATGACTTAAAACGATCAGATACCTGTAATATTTTTTTCATTTGTTTCTTTTTCTAGACTGGGGTAAAAGCATTCTACAGTACACAAAAACAAAAATGGAGATTCATAAGAAAGCAACGGAAAGAAATGGCAGAATTGAAGGAATACAATAACACACCAGCAAACGAATGGAAAAGATACCTGACGGAACTGTTTAAAGGAAAGAAAAATAATAATTAACACAATAACGTACCTGAATTAAGACACGAAATAGAAATCAGTTTTCAGGAAGTAGAGATAGTTTTCAGGACTAGACTTAATAACCAACGAGCTTCTAAAATACAGAGGAGAAAGTATAACCCTAGAGATGACAAAACTTATACAAAAACTAATATTGCACTGCAAGATATCAGACGCATGGAGAAACAGCATAATGATACTAATGTTCAAGAAAGGAGATCAAGAAGACCCCAACAATTATAGAGGTATAAATCTACTGAACACCGCAGCTTACGACACACGGATTCAGATCTCGAAGATCCTGCGTAGACGCCGTATTTGTACTAAGGCAAATCACAGAAAAGACCTGACAAAAGCTTTCGAATGCATGAAAATCGAAGACGTCTTACACCTACTGTACATACCAGTCAATATTATACAAACCATCGAAAACAGCTACTTCCATAATCGAATATAGGCAAAGATAAATGGAAAACTAACACAGTGTATACCAGTACAAAGCGGAGTCAGACAGGGTGAGACGTTAAGCTCAGTTCTCTTTAATATAATAATGGACGAAATAGTACAAGCAGTACATAAAGGTCATTGTTGCAGAATGGGAAACAAAGAAATCCAAATATTATGTTATACAGACGACGCCGCATTAATCGCCGAGACAGAAGACGAGCTCCAAATATTAACATACATCTTCAATACAACAGCTAAAAAGCATTATAGAAGTAATATATATTGAAGTGCTTTTCTCAAGCATTGTGATATGGCTGTCTTTTTACCGACAACTGATATAAATATTACGTACTATGAATTTTTTCTAAAATCTAAACGTTATGCCAAATTAGAATTTTTGATTCTTATATACGTTTCTTAATAATTATTATAACATAAATCACAAAATTAACATTAGATTATATTTACCTAAGGAGGTTTTAGTTTCAAAGTTATTTGTGGCTTAACTTTTAAATAAATAAGTATAATATTCGATAAAACTAAACAGGAGAATCAAGTAATAAAGAATTTGTGATATGTCAGACAAATGAATATCTGACACTCTAAAAAAGTTGTAGAAATTGACAAGATGTCCAGTGATTTGTGAGAAAACAATACAATAAACGACTTCCCACAAAGAAAATAATTTAAACATAGCTCAGTGAGGTTTTAATTTCATAAAAGACAACGTTGAATATCTATATATAAACTATCCAATGTTCTAAAAAATTTAAAGGCATATAAATATTGACAATTTCAAAAAGCAAAAAAATTACTTGACTGCTATATAAAAATTAGCCTGACTACTTCCACCATCTATGCAGTAAGTAACAAACGAACGAAACCGGCTAGGGACTTGTGTTTGCGTTACGTTCGGTTTTTTTTTATTTACTTCCACTAAGCCAACATTAAATTTTAATGCTTCGATCCAAAAATGTTGTAGGTGATTTTCCGTGGTTTTAAACAGCGATGTAGGATGATTATATTACAAAATAATGTTTATCTTTAAACTCTTGTTCCAGTCTTAACCACTATGCGCTTTTCACTAGACAAATAATTTGTGTATTTATTATTTGGGATGCATAGTAAAACTTACGATGTTTTTATTTACGTTATCCAACCAAGTTCAAAATTGGCAGAAAGAATTATAGTCTTTAGACTGTTTAATATAAGAATAATAATAAAAAAGGATTCCACATAAAATAGTTGACAATAACATCAAAATTATTGATTAACAAGATATAAAAAAGACACACACACACATACACACACAAATATATTAAGCCTTCTATAACGAACACGGTTATTACGAGGTACATTAGATGTCCCGTAAAATTTCTATTGAACTATAACCCTCTATAGCGAGGCAAATTTGGTTATACCGAGAGAAAATAAGATCGAAAAACGTGATTTTTTAAGTTTTTGACCCGCCGTGGCAATAAATAAATACTCTATTTAATTGCCGACCGCAATAAACTTCTGTTTAATCTACCGACCGATATTGTGTTGTCGGAAATTTACAATTTATGATTCACAAGTGTCAGTGTAGGGGTTTGACCATTCGCACCTAATAAACTACGTAAAGAGGCTTAAAAACATGACAAATGAAACAAATTTCACCAGAATTTCATTACACAGTTGTTTTTGTCGTAGATGTTTATCGTTTATTTCCTGGTTGTGCTTTCGAATCTTGAAAGTTGTGTTGTAGATTACCTAGTCACATAGATACTAGTCACTATGACTCCTAAAAGAAAAGCATTTACTTTAGAAGAAAAAATTAACATCCTTAAAGATGTTGAGAACGGTAAGAAGAAAGCAGAAGTTTGTCGTGAAAGAGGAATTTCAAGTTCCACTCTATCTACCATGTTCAAAAATAAACACAAGATTTTCGAAGTAGGTTCGTCTTTTTCGGTAAATCGAAAAAAATACGTGCCGCAACTAATAAAGAACTCGATACTGCAATGGTCAAACGATTTATTGTGTAAACAGGGCTGCGAATGTTCCAATAAGTGGACCACTGCTTCAAGAAAAAGCCACACAGTTTTCGCAGGCGCTAGGTGGTGATGAGAATTTTAAAGCATCGAGTGGGTAGATGAGCCGTTTTAAGGCCAGGCACGAAATTACGTGTGGAAAAATTTGCGGTGAAGTGAACAGTGTTTCCAAAAAAGTCACCGACAACTGGTTGAAGTCATGGCCTACAATACAATAAGACAAAATTACAGTTACGATAATGTTTTCAATGCCGACGAACTGGGACTTTTTTTTAAACTTACTCCAGATAAGACCCTCAAATTCAAGTTATCAAAAGAAAGGGTAACTGTAATCTGCGATCTGTAAAACCACGATATTTCAGAGGTGTGAATCAACTTCCTGTCACATATAAATTTAATAAAAAATCGTGGATGGCAGCAGAGATTTTTAGTGGCGAACTTTTGAAGTGGGACAGAGAGTTGGGACATGGAAATATTCTTTTAATTGTTGACAATTGTACAGCCCATCCGAAAGTTAACGGTTTAAAAAACATTCAACTTCTTTTTTACCCCCAAATTGCACATCTGTTCTGCAACCGGATCAGGGCATCATAAGATCCCTTAAAGTTTACCACAGAAAACTCTTAGTTATGCGGATCCTGAATAATGTGGAAAACCGTAGTGATTTCCCTGCTAAATTCAGATTTTTGCTTTAATCTGTGCCTTCCCGCAAAAATCTGAATTTGGTTTCGAAAATTAGTTAACGGATTAAAATTATTGGTCCTTATTTTTTTGAGGGCACAGTTGATGGTGAGGTTTTTCTAGATTTTTTGATTAACTTTTCAGTGCCTACATTACGAAGATTTTTCCTGATATTAATCATCCAAATGAAATAGATCGATCTATTTACTACCAACAAGACGGGGCTCCACCGCATTTTGCACGTATAGTTAGAAATTATTTAAAATACGTTTTTCCCAGTAGGTGGATTAAAAGACGTGGAACGATCGAATGGCCGGCTAGAGCCCCTGATTTGATTCCTCTCGATTACTTCTTATGGGGTTATTTAAAATCTAAAGCATATTTTAATAGACCAAACAGTATTGCTGATTTCAAAGTTAGGATAACGGAAGAAATTAACAAAATAACCCCCGAGGTCGTACAAAATGTTGTACGAGAACTCCAAAATCGTCTCGGTTATTGTCAAGAAGTGAATGGTGGTCATTTTGAACATTTAATTTAATTGTAAAGTACATCGAAAAATATCTAAATGTTATGTGACATTATTATCTTCATTCAACCTAAAGTTTTGTGATAGAGACACGTATCAAAATTTTACATCTTAAAAATCAATTTTCTCAATTATAATTGCACCAAACTTAAAAAACTTTATATTTCTGAACAGAATAATAAAATTCCTTTCTAACAAGGTACCTTACGACCCCCTTTGTTATGTATAATTTTCGAGGGGATGCTTATAATTCAAAGGGGGTGCTGGAGGGGTATAATATTTTCATACTGTAAATTGTCAATTTCAGAATAAAAATCAACCTATCATGGTCTATGTCAATCAACTAAAAAAAAATTTATTCCATACAAATGGACCGCATGGTATATAATTGTCATATCGGCCGGGCTGCCAGTGTTCACTACATTGTGAATGACAAAATGGTAGTTGATTCGAGCCTCTTCGTCCATAAAATTTTCAAACGTTTTAGTATAATTCGATATTAGGAGTGCAGTTTAGAGCTTGATATCAGACATATCAAACATATCTGAGGTGAAAAAATAATATTTTGATTATTATATAAAACTATATAGTTATACATACCAAGATCATTCAAAATTTAGATCTGATTACGAAAATAAAAGAAAACTACGAATTTTACCTATATAATTTGTCTGTCGTGCCACAAATACATTTTTTATATAATTGTGATGTACAGCAATTTAAGGAAGTAAAAACTACCTGCCAGTAAAACCGCGCCATATTGACGCAATACTAGCGGCCGCGCTGTTTACTAAACCACCTGCCATGCTACTCGCCTGCTGGGTGCTGATCATTTGTGGAGATTGGCTGATCGCTGGACCAGCAGATATTTCTGGACACTGCACGTGAGGCACCTATAATCAACAACAAAATATCAATAATATGAAGGAATTATTGATTATAAATCTTTTTAAATTCGACTTTTCTCGATTTAGTCGATTTCTTATATTAACCTCTGTGGTATTACTGTAAAAAATATACAATAATGTAAAAAAAATATTGATAGACATACACATTTTTAGAAAAATACAAAAATATATATACAGGGATTCCAATTTTCAGAGCCATCCAGTAAAATTTAACGTTTTGTTTTAAAAAGAATAAATAAATCAGCTATAAAATACATTCACGCCTTTTTTTAGGCTTTACACAGACTAAACGCAGAAAGAATAACAGAACAAATGAAAACTCTTAAAATTTGGCCATATGTTAATACATCTAGGAAGAATAGATCTATACTGAAATTAAAATTCAGATTTCAACGTTACAGAGATAGTCCTCTGGTCTTTTTGGTTTTATACCTACTTTTCAAAATTGTTTGCAATTCGTGGAAATAAAATAATTATTTACATATTCCTTTTTTGATCTTAATATCCTTTTCATGACACCAAGGTTTCTCTACCTGAACTTACAATCCACACATTAAAAAATAATTTATAATTAAGAAAATATATTTATAAATTTAAAATTATTCTTTAAATTCAGGTAGATAAAATGTTGGGAGTCCTTAAAAGGATGTTCAGTTGATGTCAGACGTATGTGTCGTGTCAATGTCAAATTGATCGTAAGTCTAATAAAATTCAAAAACGGTAATTTGTTAACTAGCGAATGCAAAAAAATAGTGTTAAATGTTTTTAAATATTTGTCAAACAGTAACAGTGATAAAAGTATATCAATAATATAACGGGAAGTTTCTGCTATGACTGGAGTCTCTGAACGAACAATATTCCGATATAGAGGTGAAAGTAAAAATGGGTCACTTATATATACGATGACGTAATTTTCTCTAGAATAAGACAAGTAGAGCACGGTTTTTATAGACAACATTCCTACAACCCTTGACGTAGTACTAGAAAAAGCTTAACGAAACGGAGCATCTTCTGAATTTTTCTAAGAGTTTTCTGAGAAGACTATTACACGACATGGGTTTTGTATATGGCAGGCAGGGTAGAAATTCAATATTAATAGAAAAACAAGAAATAGTCGCTTGGTGGCGCCACTTTCTCAGGGAAATAAAGAAACTCGGGAATTAAGGAGCCAATATCATTTATATGGACGAATCGTGGGTTAATACTTGAACTACCAATGGACAAGTATGGCAAGATACAACAATAAAAAACAGACGACAGGCTTTCATAAATAGACTTACCACAGGTGTAAAAACTGATGAGTTTTCTGAAGACCAGAAAACGACCAAGATTTGTTTAAGTCCATACAGGAAACAAAGATAGATTTGTTGAAGGTTCTGACATGACTTTTAGTACCTTTTGGTGAAGTGAGCAAAATTGAGATAACACACGATAGAACCATGTAGAAAAATATAATTAGAAAAAGAAGATAGTAAACATCATTTCATTTACCATTTCATTGGGAAGTGAATCTACAAAAATGTATGATACTCTTGGCAACATAATTTAATACAATATAGGATTTCAATTAACACCAATACAGGATTTCGTAAAGTTATTAAATTTGGGAATTTTGAAGAACATTTTGCTATTATTCAATTTATTTTACTTACAGCCTCCCATTCGACTGGGAAAGAATCCCCTTCCTCCGAATCAGAGTCTTCGCTAGTTTTGAGATCATTTACCAAATCTTGTTCCAAAGCAAGGGCCTGTTGAACGTCATATTCGACAGGACCAACCCTAAAACAATAAAAATTATTTAACACTACGCATTTTTTTATTCCAATCCGACTTAAGATAATACGATATAGTTCACTGAACCCAGTCCTAACTGTCTAGTAAATTTAGTAATTACATTTTTTGCTACGTTGCTCAAATTTTGACTTCGACTTGAAGTTACTATGCAGCCACATACAAGAGCTCATAGTCAATATTGTCACTAAGCGTAAAAAATTATTCACAAGCAGTTTAAAAATAAATAAAACTTCATCAATTAAAATAATAAAATGAAGGTGTAAATGTTTATTATTGAAATTTTTTAGACGTTTGTAGATTAGTATTTACAAAAAGTAAGTTTTTAATCCAAGAAACCTGCAACAGTAAGTTCATTCTAGTTATTATTATTAATTATAATATTCACAAACTGAGTGAACCTACTATACTACGAACACCCAATAAATTGTCTAGACATAGTTGTCAGGCAATTGTCACTCACTCAATTTGACAGCTACAACTTCAGCAACAATAACATACACTACAAAAACTTTTAAATAAAACTGTATTGTGTTCAGAATAAATGTACACTTTCTAAATATAGGACAGTCATTACCTCAGCAGTGAGCAGTCGTTTCACTAAAGTTAAAAGCAATATACACCTCTAATATTCCAATACCACCGAATAACTGAATTAAAGAAATCCCAAGTCCGAGTAAAATACATAATAAGAGTTACACAGACACACAACTACTCTAGCGGCCCTGCGATCATACACAATAAAAATACAAGTTGATGACAATTAATGGGAAAGGTATTTCCCATATAGTATCAAGTAAATAAATTAAATTTTTGGGTTGTTTGTTCCGATTTTGTAACGGCTTCTGATTTAGATCAGTAAAAGAGCGTTACCGAGACACGATACTTTATCTCCCAGCGTACTGCTCATCCATCGGCCGACTAGATTCACTGTGGAATTTGGTAAATTCCACATATCCTCTATACAGCCGGTCCTCATAAATAATCTAATCTATGAGAATACTTTATGATTAAACTTAGAGTAAATTGAAAAACTTCTAATGTAAAATGGTATATACTTAAAATTTAATAAAAAATGAAATTTTCCAAACATATCACAATGTAATCAGAACGTTTTTGGTCTTATCAGACCATCATCAGTGAAAACATACTTATCAATTGCAACTAGCCATTTAAAAAGGTGTAGTAAACCTTGATTGCATTTTAAATGTCTTAAAAATTAAAATTGAAACGATATCTCACTGAGATACGCAGATTTCGAATCAGCAATTCAAAATTAACTCCACACAAAATTATTTATTTGATGAAAAATGAGTAAGTTTTAAATAACAAATAAGTATTAAATAACAATATACTGGGGGCCGTTACAACGACATTCAACAATGAATGACGTCTTCTTTGTTCCAAATTCCATATCTAAAAGTTTGAGCGGAGCACATTTCTTCTCAAAACAGGGTATCCATACTGCGTTTCGCAGTCACTTTGCAGTACAGACTCTTATGAAGAATAGTGTTGCAAGACATATATTTTAAACAATTGATATTGGATTAGTGGATAGTGAACTTTTCTACGGATAGCGCTTCTAGTTCCTTTGTCGTAGGTTTTATCTCGCGATGTAGAGAGGTCTTCGTTCGTTCGTTCCTTTACTGGTTGCAATCCAATAGCCGAAGACCTTTCTTTTTCATACAGCATAAATTGTTCTTTCGGAAATGCCTGTTTCTTCAAATATCTGTTTGGTTACCATTTAAAGTGACCTTGATTTATTTGATAATTCACCAGATTCTTCAATATCTGTTTTTCCCTAACGTGTAATGCCTTTCCCTGAGAATGTTCTTCATGGCAAAATAACAAATATTACACAATGACAATTGTTGAATAACAATTTAAAAACATACACTAATAAATACGGACTAACAATTTTCCAAACATGATCTCTTTTAATTGTAATTTTTGTTGTCCTCACTAACTAATATTCTCTCCGATAAACATTAGGCTGTATAAAGGTAGTTACACTAATAGTCGTAATAATTAAAGAGCAATTGAGGTGAAAACAATGCATGCACTTCTTCTTCATGTGCCATCTTCTCTAAGAAGATTGGCAACCATCATGGCAATTGGCACTTTCGATACCGCTGCTCTAAAGAGGTCAGCAGAAGTGCAGTTAAACCAAGCTCTCAAATTGTTTAACCAGGAGATGCGTCTTCTTCCGCGACTCCTTCTACCCTATATTCTTCCTTGCATTATTAATTGCAATAAGCTCTAACGCTCGCCCCTCATGACATGTCCCATATATTGCAGTTTTCTGACTTTAATTGTATTTAAAACCTCTTTATCTTTCCCATTCTTCTCAACACCTTGAGATTCGTGACTCTATCCACTCAACTTATTCTTAATATCCTTCTATAGGCCCATAACTCGAAGGCTTCTAATCTGTCCGAAACATCTTCCTTTAATGTCCAAGCCTCCAACCCATAAAATAATACGGAGAACACGTAGCATCTCAGAAGTCTTATCTTTAAAGAAATTGAAATGTCCCTGCTTCAGAGTACTTTTTTCAGTTTGTTGAAAGAATTTCTTGCTTGTCCTACTCTTGCCTTGATCTCTTCTGTGTACTCATTATTTTCGATAATTATTGTACCCAGATATTTATATTTTTCAACTTTTTTAATTTGTTCTCCATGTATTGTTATGTTTTCTTGGCGCTGTTGGGCTTTTGTAATTACCATAAATTGTGTCTTTTTTGTGTTTAGGGACAGTCCGTTTTCTTCACTGACTTCTACCACTCTGTCAACCATTTGTTGTACATCCTCAAGACATTCCGCTAATAAAATAGTGTCGTCGGCAAACCGTATATTATTGATTGGTCGGCCATTTACTTTTATTCCCATAGTTACTTCTTCTAGTGCTTTCTGGATTACTTCCTCTGAATACAAATTGAACAAAGTAGGAGACAGGACACAGCCCTGCCTGACGCCCCTCTCAATCTGTATTTCATTTGAAAAGACGTTGTTCTCTTTTACCACAGCTATCTGATTATAATAGATAGCGCTACGATCCTGATGTCTCTCATATCTAAGTTTTTCTTTTTAAGTAATTCGATAAGATGGTTATGTCTGACCTTATCGAAGGCTTTGTTGTAATCCAAGAAACACATATATACTGGCTGATTAACATCCATGCACCTTTGCACAAGTACATTCACAGCGAACAGGGCTTCCCTCGTTCCCAGTGCATTTCTAAATCCAAATTGTGTGTCACTTAAATCGTACTAAATCAGAGTAATTTCCGTGAATAAGTAAAGAAAATTAGAAAATGGATATTTAGTTAAATATTAATCACAGGCTAATTATAATATTCAAATTTTATATTGTCAATATCGTATAAATAGCTTTCATAGTATCTATGAATTAGTTAAAAATAATAAAACCCAAACACAGATTTTCAAATCTAGGTGTTTGGGACTTCTGAGATATTCTATTTAGGTGAACTTCAAGTGTTTCTGCCTACTTAAAACCAGCAACACTGAGCTCTAAGGTTCCATAAGATTTACATAACCCTATGCTGCTCCTATTGAAAAGTGACTGCGAAACGTGCTTTAGATTATTATTTAGAATGAGACAATTTATTGAAAACTTCTGAATACCATGTTACACTTTGAATATCAAGTTACAGCGTGAATACTTAAACTCTTAAATCAACAACAAATGAATCCTTTAGTATAGACATGAGAAAAGGTCTCACCTAAATCATACACTAAATAGTCAAAATGTTAGAAGATGAAAAAAGAATATATGTTACATTAGTCAAGTACACAGTACGTTAAGTTTTGGATTAGATATTGCAAACTACATAAAGCGCTAAAATCGGCAACATTGCCTCGTACAAGGTAATTGTAATTCTCCGATCCCCTTCGACACCTTAGCCTTAGACTCCTATAGAGCGTTCCACTTTAAGAAAATAACATTAGGCTTATGGAGATCAGTGTTGCCAAAACTCTCAGGCATGCGGTTTACTAGATTGTCGATATATTTTTCGAATTTCCATTTTCAATTAACATTTAACTGTAAAGTCAGAACAACTGAAGAACCACAAAGCCTTCATATTATTATGTAGTCTCAGAGAACGACATAAAATCGCTGACATACGCACACCGTATTATTTTAAGTTGCAATTAGTAATTAGATATATGCATTCCAAGCGGTCCGTTTATTTGCTTTTAAATCTTTAATAGCCGGCAAAGTCCATGATTTAACTAAGCAATATTTTCTACTGATTTCTATGATTCATGGTATATTATATTCTTACCGAAAAACAAATAATATAAAATAAGATAAAATATATATATATATATATATATATATATATATATATATATATATATATATATATATATATATATATATATTACTATAATTAAAATAAGATAAAATAAAATTATCTTTTGTAAATACTATTTATTTAATTGAAATCATTTTCCCTACTTTTCATCTCTTGTTTCGAATGGGCACTTTTGGTCAATTACGTTAAAAAACATTAATTTAATAATTCATGTCTGTGAAAATGAAAATACAAATTATACAACCCTGAATCGTGCTTTTGTTCATCGTGGCATCGCTGCGCTTCTATCGTCCATAAGAAATACATGGCCCTATCTCCGCGATGTTATTTTCTTAACGTGAAACGCTCTATAGACAGAAACCAAGAAAACGAAAACCATTTAGTAACACATAACAACGCAAGGGATATGCATCTTCGTCGATTTTTGTTTTGCTTACGTATACCCGGTTCATTTCTTATAACACAAACTCGATAAAAATACACTGACCATTCACTATGATAGATCCCAATCTATCATAAAACCTCCTGCGGACAGATGTAAGAGTTTCTGCAGTAACAGAATTGGAGACTTCTCTTATTCAGTTTTTTAATTCATCCAAATTTTGGACTCTAGCCTCAGGAGGATCGTAGATGATGCTTTTTAAATGTCCCCACAAAAAGAAGTCCATGGGTGTAAGATCGCGCAGGCCACTTAATATCGCCAGTTCCAATGATAACTCGATTCGGGAAAATATTGTTTAACTACTCTCTAATTATTCGAGCGTTGTGAACTGAACAGCCGTCTTGATGGAACCAAAAATTCTCCAGATTTACATCAGGAAGATTGAGAATAGCGGGAAGAACATGATTCTGTAACAAATCGAGGTATACTCTACTATTCGAGTTGCCCTCAATAAAAATTGGACCTATTATGTGGTCTCCTAAAATGCCAGTCCAGACATTAACTTTTTGAGGACGTTGGGTTCGGTAAACAACACTTATGTGCTGATTTTCCCGCGTCCAATACCTCGTAATGGAAGGATTGTGTCTCCCTACTAACGAAACAGAAGATTCATGAGTAAATAAAATGTTTTTAATAAAATTTGGTTCATCATTAGCCTTCGTTATTAGAGTTTCACAAAACTCTATACTTCGAAAGTAGTCGTCTGGATAAAGCTACTGCGTTTTCGAATATTTAAAATTCTTGTAACCATGCTTTTTCCATACTTTCGTTACAGTAACATTGCTAACATCTAACTCTCTAGCAACGCTTCTACTTGAACATGTTGAATCTACCTCGATTGTTGCACAAATTTGTGTATCCTGGTATTCTCTACTTTTTCTGGTGACACTTCTTGATCGTGACACTTTCTGCAATTTTTGTGGCAATAACAACTCTCAAAATTTTTAACAATATTATGAGGCAAAGAATTGGTTTCCCCTCAAAAAACACAGAAAATAAATCTATACACTGTTGTCCAAAATTACCACCATGAAACCATTTTATTATTTGAACCTTTTCTGCAGGCGTATAAACAGTCATGTTTACAAAAATAATTTAAAAATCTACGCTCTTATTGCTTTAAGCTATAATGACAAATTATTGGCGACGAGACAACGGAGATTCGTGGAAAGTCGACGGCGCGCAGTGTTGCCATTTATAGTGTGTATATCTAATTTAAAACTTAACGTACTGTATGTTTTAAGACACTAATTTATTTTGAGTTCTTTCGCAAATCTATCAGTATACAACTTACCTTCCTAAATCCGTATTTGGATCCTCAATTAATTGTAAAATATTGTGAATAGTTTTGGCAGAATTCAGGCTACTTAAATCTACATGCTGAAGCAAACATAAATATAGAATATTGGCATTCAATCTAGCGGTTCTTCTTGCGAATTGCTCGTCTTTCATGTAACTACTACAAAAATCACTAAAAACAAAAATAGAACCTTATTAAAACAATGAACACAAAAATGTTTGTTTGACAAAATAGGCTACCCAAAAATTTAGGGGAACACTTCTTTATATGACTATATGGTGAAATAGTGAAAAAACTCTACAAATTAAAGATCCAAACTTTTAACACTATTTTTTCACCGCTAATAAATGTATCAACCAACCTCATTAATTTTATGTGTGGTTTCAAGTTTTCAAGACAAGACACAAAAACAAGAATCTATAAAGCAGCAATTAGACCTATATTAACATACACGGCGGAGACAAGACCTGACACATCTAAAACGAGACGATTATTAGAAGAGATGAAAATACTCCGACGAATATTAGGAAAAAAAGTCTGTTGGATAGGGAGAGAAGCGAAAACATAAGAAGAGCATGCAATATAGAAGACATAAATGGATGGGTAACAAAACAGGAGTGGAACGAACACATTAGTAGAGTGGTAGAGGATAGGATAGTACGAATAGCACGAGATAAGTCACCAAGTGGACGAAGAAGTATTGTCAGACCAAGAAAAAGATGGTGCGATAATTTAAACAATTTAGGAGGCTAATATTGGAGAAGAAATAGGCTTTAAAGCCTACATACAAGAAGGAAGAAGAAGAAGTTTCAAGTTTGAATTAGATTCAACATCGTGTATCCTTTACCAGCACAAATAACTTGAGGTGCATCAATATTCCGTATATAATTTCTGGACGATGTATTTCCCCCTTTTATTAATTAATGCTTTTGCAGCTGTTGTAGAGTTTGGATACATGTACTATACGCTTTAGAAAACCAATCCCAGAGTTCAAAAAATCCCAAAAGTGTTCCCATATCGCATAGTACTTAAAAATTATTCAGCTCGGAACTATGATTTTTTTATACAACAATGAAGAATCGATAGGTACTACCTACTTAGATCAGGGCGGATCTGTTTTGAGGTTGATGTGGATGTGAGAGATGGCATTCGGATTTTTACTGAAATGGTTAGGTGATAACTTCAGTAATAATAATTGACTCATCTTCCCTATCAAATAGGTCGGGAACATTAATAAAAAATTAAAATATTTAAAAATTACTACAAACATCGATTTTTTTTTCTACTTTTCTTGCTTATAACTTTAAAACAATTTATTTTGGAACAAGTCGTAATGAAATAAAATAGCAACCATTACATTTTCTATAAAATACCGTTGGTTAAAAATGTTTTAATTTATTACCGTTGCAGCAAAACAGCAATAAATACAAAAAAATGGGGGCAAACAAACCTTTTCTTATTCAATGTAGTTCAACCACTTAGATTACACTTAGGACCTTCATAATTCGTCTAAAAAATCTTTATTATAACATAGTAAAACATTTTTTTAATTGAATTTTTTTTAAATCTTGCACAACAGAAACTAGACCATACAGAAGTTTGCCAATTTTTTTTGCATATAAAAAGGTACTTAACCTGTCTAACTATTTACCTCTTTACGATTCTCATGAGACCATTAAAATTTATCACTTTTTCATTAACCGGTCACTATGGAATTTCCATTGTTAAAGCCCAATCTTCAAAATCTATGGCATCAAATTTCGGTTTTGATATTTAACAACAAATGCCAAAACCAAAAAAATTGTTTATAATTTTAAAACATTCCTGAGATCGTCAAAAAAATACGATTTCAATTCCATTAAGTAAGTTAGATAGGTTAAGTATATTTTTATATATAAACCTATAAATGCAAATTTTGCTGAATTTCAAATCAAAATCCTATTCTTTTTCTATCATACATTGATCTGTTATTTATTTTCCCTTTGAGAATTTTTTCAGTTTTTCTAAGCTTTATTTATAATCAAAATTTGCGCAATGTAAATAGTTAAACGAATTGTAAATATTTTACATAAATATTATTATAAAGAGTAATATTTTTCTCTGTACGAAAATTAAATAAGTAATATTTTTAAGCGTAAATAGTGTGTACCCATATTAAAAATAACCTGTCGTTATTATATTTTTAAGTAAATCATTTTTTTTATTTTTTAGTTTTCAGCAAAACGTAATTTTCTAGTTATTATATCTGTAGATTTGATCTACAATACAGATCTATAACTATGGTTTACGTAATGGGACATTTTTTAACTGTTGATCTATCAGACGTGTATTTCCTTGTGCGTTAAAGTAAATGCCTTTATTGAAGATGTGAAAAATTTGTAGCCACTTCCTTTGCACTTTATCAGATCTGTCCATTTGTGTTTGATTGATTATAAACATACCATATTATAAAACCCTCATGATATGTATATATTCAATCAGTGCTTTCCTTTTAAAAAGTTAGATTCTAGGCAACGTAAAAAAGGCCTTAATAAAAGAGATGATCCAGAGATAATAGAATGTAAGACTCGTTTAGACATCTTGTTTACAATGAGCAGAGTTAACCATAAATTCTATGATTCCTATAGACAGGTAAAAAAAGAATATAATAAGAAACTAATAACAAAACGATCAAAACTATATGAAAACAGGATGTCTGAAGCTGCCAACAAAAATAAATGCATGTGGCAAATTGTTAGTGAAATTAATGGTCAATTAAAAAGTGTAAATTCAATAAAAGTAGAGGATAGTCCTCAAGAGATTGCTGATAAATACATGATCCACTTAAATACTACTTTAAATAACACTTTATCTCAATTACAATACACTGAATATAAAGACAACATTGCAAGTAACATAAATTCAGTGTTTGTCGCACCTGTGACAGAAACTGAAATTATGGATATAACTAAAAATTTAAAAAACAAAATGAGTTGTGGAATTGATGAAATACCCACTAAAATCCTTAAACTTTGTATAAAGGAGATAGTGAATCCTCTCACTACAATCATAAATAATTCACTAAAATCTGGTGTATTTCCTGAATGCCTGAAAACTGCCATAGTAACACCTGTTTACAAAAAGGGTGATCCTAAATTAATTAATAACTATAGACCAATTAGCCTTCTATGTTCCTTTTCAAAAATCTTAGAAATGACTATGTATAGGCGGATAACAGAATTTTTAACAAAATGTCATATTATTAGTGCAAATCAGCATGGTTATCAACAGGGAAAATCAACTCAGACTGCGATTTTTCAATTTGTCTGGGATATTTTGAAATGTACTGAGATTGGTCATATGGCTTTGGGTCTCTTTTTGGACCTATCAAAGGCATATGACTGTTTAGTGCATGACCTATTATTTGATAAATTGGAGAAATATGGTATACGTGGACCAGCATTGAACTGGTTTAAGTCCTACTTGGCAAATAGGAGACATTTAGTAAAAATACATAAAAACACTGAAATAGGCATCTCATCTGAAAGCACTATCAATATTGGAGTACTACAAGGAAGTGTGATTGGTCCTTTACTGTTTGTGATCTATATCAATGATCTTCATGGTCTAGTGGCTAATACTACTTCCAGCATAACAAATTATGCAGATGATACAAACATTTTAGTCAGTGGTAAAGACATGTCTGTTCTAAGCGTTAATGCTAGTTTAGAGTTCCAGAAAGCTAAAGACTGGTTTTCTATGAATAGGTTGGTTTTAAATCAAAATAAAACAGATCTTCTTTTGTTTAAGACAAATTATGCACATTCAGATATGCCAAACAGTATTATTGTAAATAATGACACTTTAAATATTAGCAGCAGTACCAAATTTTTAGGATTATATATTGACAGTTTTTTATGTTGGGATAAACATGTTGACCAGTTATGTATGTCTTTGAGTAAAGTGATTTACAGCTTTAGAGTTCTAAAAAAATACATGAATAGTAACTCATTAAAAACAGTGTATCATGCTAATTTTGGCCACAGTAGGGACATAAATAATGTATTTCTGGTTCAGAAAAAAATAATCAGAGTTATGTTTGACTTAAAAAGTAGGGAATCATGTAGAGGGCATTTTAGGAGTAATAATATTTTAACAGTTTACGCTGTATTTATTCAAGAATGCTTACTGTTTCTATATAAGAATAAAATACTCTTTAGGAACTCTGAGCCCAATAGTATAGTAAATACCAGGTTATATAATTATAAAATTCCAATACACAGGTTAAGTATAACAGAAAAAAACGCTCTTTATTGCTGCATCAAATTGTTTAATAAACTGCCTGAACCTATTAAAAGGGAGGAAAGATTAAGTTTGTATAAACATCAAATATTTAAATTACTGGTAGCTCTTGAGCCATATTCTGTGGAGGACTATTTGTATATGTAACGGTTAGGAATAAGTAAATAATATTTTCGTTTGTGACACTGTTTTTTTTTAATAATTTTATGTTCACGGAATGTATATTATTTTCTAAAAATAGAGATATTGTTATTGTTATTGATTTTTTTTAATAAATACATAACTTACCTATATTGCATCCTACATGGAAGCCTGGTATTCAGATAATAAGATAAAACGCTTAGTAACTGTGCAGTATAAGTTAGTGCAGCACTAATACTAAAAGCTGGATTCGGCTCAACAGAACTGACGCTATTCGAACCAGGTACACCATCTTGATTTTGAGCAACTGAAACAAGAAATCAATAAGCAAGAATTGCAAAGAATATATCCAAATGTATGCAACGAAACTAACCCCAAATGTTATACGCAGAATAGTTGCCTGATCCTGGTAATGTGGGTCCCACGATACAATACCGCATTTCACCTAAATAATCTGAATATTCCCATCTGTCACTAATAAATGTCGTTTGAGATGCTTCAGCGAGGGCATTCACCATGTCGTCTGTAGAGAGCTCTATTTCTCTAAAACATAATAAATATACATAAAACATATAAATAAGAAATTAAAGATATAGGAAACCTTAACAGAGAGAAGGATTTCAGAACATTCTATATGAAAGTTAACATCTACAGAAAAAATTCAAAGCAACTACAAACCAATGCAGAAGTCTGAATGGCGACCTATCAACAAGGAAAGATGTATTAAATCGATGGGTAAAGTATTTTAACTAGGTACTCAATACACAGGACAAAGAAAACCTGGAAGACAAAAGGGATGAGATAAGCCGAACAGACGAGAGGAAGATGTTTTTTAAAAGAAAAAAAGCTTCTTCATTAACTTTTAATATTAACAATTCAATGGTTCCAAGATGATCTTTTTATACTTTACTTTCATCAATTGACAGCTACATATTTTTGTAAGCTTTTTCTTTGATATTTTCTCTATATTTGTAAGCTTATTGATGTACTTTTAGATTGACCTGATGATATGTATGGATTCATATATGAGAAGTTTTCATTGAAGGTGTAGCATTTGTATTTTCTTTCGCATGTATTGAAAATCACCCTGTATGTATTAAAACACCGAAATATTATTTCAATCCTTTTTACGTCACCGAGATTTATAAAACACATATTTTAAGGTTTGTTTATATAAGACAGATCGGTATTTCTTTGACGTTGATGCCGCTTTAGGATATTTTGTTGCTGCTTCCATCGTCTATTTGTTGTCTATGGTCATTCCAGACCATTTTGCAGCTTGTGAGAAGCATTTGTTTGTTTTGCAGTGTATTTGAGTCCAGTTCCAACCCCAGAACTTTTAACGGAGATATAATAATCTGTGATATCAAGTACTCTTTTTTTTTGTTAAAAATTTTTAAAAGTAAAGATAGACATTTTTTATCAATAATTGCTTCCATGAAAAGTTAAAAAAATTGTAATAAATAAAATTATAAATATTAGGGATTGGCTATCTGTCATATTAATTATTCTTATAAAGTTTTAAAATTTAATCTTGACATAATGACAGTTAGCATTATTTTCTTCTGACATTTGGTAAATACCTAACCATAAATTTTGAATTTGTTTTATTTTGTTTTTAAAAAGGTTGACCTTAATGTAAACTGCATTGAAAGATCTAGATAATTCCAAATTATTAATAATTTAAGTTCTTATAGTGTCATCAACATCTAGAGTTGTAAACCGATGGCACCATCGTAAGTCGTTTTTTTTTGTATTTTATTATTATTTGTATTTGTAACTGTTTATGGTGAGATAACAATAAATATGTAATGTTTTTCCCTAAAATAAGAGTAGTATTATTTCCTTTAAAAATATTCTAACCTTTCTGATGTATTTTTTAGGAAAGAAAAGCCTAACTTTCCATCCAGCAGGAAGATTCTTGGAAGCGGCGTCCAATTTAAATAGCTTAGGAACCTTCTTGTGTTGTGTTGTCCAGGAAATCCATATAAGTACCTTTTTCATTCACTTTTTGTAGTTGCCCCTTTCCAGTCGCTTTTATTCACTTACTCCGCCCAGCTCTACAATCAAACCAAGAGTAGCCGTTCGCAAACGTTCCTGTTTGTTTTAGCTTACCCTATCTCGAGCAAAGTGATTTCTGTCCCCAATTCTCAACCCCCTATAAGTGATCCCAATGTGGTAGGCAATATAACTGCTACAAATGATGAAGTAGCAAGATCCTTTATTTTCTTTTCTCTGTTGTGACCAATAATCCTCTCACAAGTATACTTGACCAAGACCAATTACTCATTTGTCATATGAGATCATACTTTGAAAATATTTTCAAATATACAGCACCACTCATATTGACAGAGTGGTACAAACTTATCTTTTTTTAATAGAACATCCTGTAAATTTTTACATTTTTGTACTCTTCTCGATGTTTCTGCAATATAATGTTGTGTAATGTTATGTGAGGTAGGTTTTTTTTTATCAATCTCG
This sequence comes from Diabrotica undecimpunctata, assembly GCF_040954645.1. Classification (NCBI taxonomy): domain Eukaryota; kingdom Metazoa; phylum Arthropoda; class Insecta; order Coleoptera; family Chrysomelidae; genus Diabrotica; species Diabrotica undecimpunctata. Next base: position 135,879,717 of record NC_092808.1, on the reverse strand, counting down.
TAGCAACACCCTGTAGAATTATAGAGATTTGTCATGTTCACACGATTTTGAATATAGTCTCCTCCTGTCCAAAAGAATGTTCCGCATACCATAGACAGATAGAGTGAGAAACGAGGAAGTCTTAAGAAAGACAAATACTGAGAGAGAACTACTCAAGTTGATCAAGGTACGAAAAATTGGATGCCTCTGCCATATTCTGAGAGGAAAAAAATATGCAATCCCTCAAGTAATCATCCAGGGAAAGATTGAAGGCAAGAGAGGAGTAGGTCACAAACAAATGTCGTGGCTATGGAACATAAAGAACTGGACAGGCATAAATAACACTAGCGATCTTTTGTATGCCGCAAAAGACAAATGTCTGGCCTTAAGATAATTCGCCAACGCACTATAGATGCACGAAACTATATGAAGAAGAAGCGAAATATTTAATATAATATATACAGGGTTGGTCAAAACTCAGAATGAGTATTTTCTCAGTTGTTTTAAATGGAACACCCTGTATTTTATTAGTGTAATGAAATATTATTGTATGGTACTTTATTGTTTAAACATTCCCTATATCTAATCATTTTTAAAAAATGTTCTAATATTAATTTTGATTAATTAAAATCACGATTATCTAGAATTAAATGATTATCCAACCCTAGAGAAGATATAAATACAATGTGAAGTATATGCTTGAATATTTAGTGCTAACAGACAGAATTATAAGTAATGTAAATCAACAGTTTAAATTATACTTACGCATTTGGTTTAACAACAGTAATAGGAAAGATGTATTTAAAAAGTTGATGAATTCTCAGTCTAACCAGTTTTTTCAACTCTTCTTGTTTTTCCCTATTACTTTCCGAAACTCTTTCAACCTTTTCATTCTTGTGGGACACAATTGTTTCCATCTCTTGGCATTTCGTGTCGTATCTCGGTAAAGCTTTAGTTCGCTTCTCATTTTTATCTCTTAAAGCCGATAATGTGGTGTTGTTGGCAGATTTCTTGAATCGTTTTTCTTCTAAGGCTGATCGTAATGTCCTTGTTCTATCTTTTGCTTGACGAATTTTCGAATTCTGAAATAAAAAAAAATTATTTAATGTATTCTTATAATAGTCCAGTCGTCAAGGATTTGATTTCTAAAAACGAGACGAACAAGCTGAATTTTGCTGAGAATGTCAATTTGGGACCCCAAAAAAGATGAAAATGGAAAACATCGATTTACCTAGAATCTGGACGCTGTAGAAAAAAATGTTTTAGATAAAAAAATGTAGCCGAGATAATTTTTAACAAAAACGTTTATTAGCACTTTTTGTGTAGAATGAACTGTTCTCTCAGAAACGACGCTTAAAGCGACCGGCACTTTTTAATCTGTTACGCGTGCGAAATAAAATGTTCAGTATTTAAATAAAATTTTATCCACTCGACTGTAAAAATTCAATAACTTTTGATTAGAATATCCTATCAACAAAAATCAAAATGCGTTTTTATTCAGTAAATTTGTGTAAAAATCATCAGCATTTTTACGTAATTTTTACAAACGTTATAAACAATTAACCATTTTGCGTTATTTTTCAGTTTTTTGGAGAAACAATTTAATTTAAAAAATTTTAGAACACGCCACGTTGAAGGTTTTTCTATGTCTTAACAGATAAATTTGTTGTTACATATGATAATACAGAATATAATACAAGGAAAGAGAAGTATTGGGAGAAGGCATATTTTTTAGTTAAATCATTCAGGATCATTCAGAACTGCAATACAAAAAGGAAAAAATAGCTGTGATGATTACTAATCTCCTAATAGGAGACAGTACTTAAAGAAAAAAAAAAGGTGATAATTGATGAAAGAAAAAAATCTAGTTCAAATTTTATTTAAAAATGAATGTAATATTGTTAATGTTAACTACATGGAGACCACTACGGTGCTGGCATACTCTAATCTCAAACGAAAAATTGAACATGTTGACACATTGTTCACGTGATTAATGCCACTTTTGATGTGATATTATGGTTCAACTCTATTAGATTTGCTGATTTGTCATGTATACATTACTTATCAGGTATCCCAGAGAAAGTAGTAAACAGGACTGAAATCAGGACTCCTGATATTCCAGTTAATAGATCTCTAAGAGAGGTCACTTTCTTAAGGAATAATATGTTTATTGGAGCAATTGATATGAGAGTGCTAATCAACACTGTGTAGACGCAATCTATCATCTTTATTCAGCAACAAAATCCATCAGTATTATGATAAGAGGACACAGAATCCAATCGGGAGAAGGGGTAGTCAAATACCTCAGAATCCACCTCGACAGAAGATTAAATTTTACAAGGAACACAAAAGAAGTAAAAAAAAAGCATGTATATTTTCAGGACTAGCCCACTAACGGAGGTAAAGAATATTCAATTATACCAGGCTTAAGATAGGTCTGTGATGTTGTAAACAATCAAGGTTTAGAGTTCAGCAGCAGAATCTAACTGGAGGAACTTAGAAAGAACAGAAACGACATGCTACAAACTAATCAAAGGATCAATATGACAAGAACGAATTTCAAATGCAACCATCCAACAAAGGTACACACCACTGAGGGAAGTGGCTGAGAATGAGACAAGATACTTCTTCCACCAAGCCATAAGCAGACTCCTTAAGACCAGAGACATCCTCAATAGAAATCAAATTCAAAGGATGTATAGAGAAAACACAGACTGACTGACATTGATATAAACTATTAAAATTGCAAAAAAAATGTTGTAATGATAAAATTTAATTTATGATTTAAAGTTACCAAGATTAGATTTAAAAAATGAAATCATATAGTTTTACATTAAAAAAAAAGCTTTTAATTTGTTAATATTGATCTTTAAATCTGGAACAAAAAAATTAAAAATGTTTATACAATTTGAAAAGTGAAATTAAACAGTTTGAAAAATGCCTATGCACATTTATACTAAATAAATATATTAAAGTATAAATATTTTTATTATAAAAAAAATTAATATAGAAAAAAATACAACTTCATTGTACTTTTAAAAAATTCCCCAGACTCAACTAATCAACTAATTTTAATTTTTCAAAATGTGTTTGAGAGCTTGTTTATATTTCTATAAGTAGAAAATCAGATATTTATACAACAAATAATTTTTCACATGGAAAAGTTAAAAAACAGGTTAATTTTCTAGACACAGATTAAAATTACTAAAGTATTATGCAAAAACAGAACACTAATGTTTTGAAGTTAACTTCAAACAAGTGCCACACTGGTATCAATGAATATAGACACATATATGCTCTATATTTGTTGCTGGCATGAATGAGCTGCTGACATTTCTAGTAAAGAATCAATCGCAAAATACTTTGGTCAAAATTAGAAACACATTAAACCTTCGTAAATTGTTTTTGAGTCAGATAAATACTAATATATATTATGTTTCTACATTCATGCATCCATTCAATGGCACAACAGCCCATGAATGTTTTTAGGAGGTTTTTGGCATCATCTACTTCATTCTCCCATTGTTGCAGCCATGTATTGGCTGGTGTTAGTAATCCATAGTTGCTTAATATATCTAATTTGCCAGTTGTTATAGGTGTAATTTTGATAAAAAGTCTCCAACGAACAAGATGATTCTAACTAGGAATAAAATAAACTTTGGTTATTTCATTTTACTATATTTTTTGAATTATTACTTTAATATTTTGTATTATTTATTCTGTACAGCTGCTTTGCTACTATTATTTTTCATTGTTTGTTATACAGTGGATCTCCAGTAATCTGACCCAAAACAAAACAAAATAAAGAATTACTTTTAAAAAACATCAGAGTTAACCAGAAACAAATACTTATAGCCATAGGGCGAAAGAAATATATGGGATATGTTAAAGAATATTTGCATACTATAGGCATAAAATGGTGAAGAAAACTAGCAAGGGTAGGACAAAATGGTAGATTAGAAAGTGAAGCTAAAAGTTGATGTGAAAACTATAATGCCAACAAAATAAGGATCATCATTAAATAATATGACATCATTATTTTGGTGATGTAAGTACTTGCTTTAATTTTAGTACAGCATGAGTATGTTTACCAAGCATTATTATTATTTGTGCAATATATATTTATATTGTTAAAGTACAAAATTACAATAACTTACCAATATATCAGACTTTTGTTTATTCTCAAGAAGCTTAAGACAGTTCCTTTCTAAAATTCCTTTGTTATCCTCAAGTTCCAGCAAAGCTTTCTGTTTATCTAGATACCTAAAAAATAAAATTAATTATAGTAAACAAAAATAACACAATAAAAATAAATTCATACCCATCTGTTATCTTGTGTTTAGAGCTATAAAATAATCCGCTATGGAGGCATTCCTTGCAATAAAAAACTTTCCTAAACTTTCGGCACAAAGGACAACGTTGTCTGTTAGGACTTAATCGACTGCCACTGTCTGTAGATGTAGATAAATGGAAATCTCTTGGCGCTATGCTATCTTCTGAACTACTGGTGGTAGCCATAATAGATTTTTGAATTTCATTCAATATTATGATGAATCATCCTTTATGTACCTAGAATATACTTAAACAATCGATCAAACTACTTCTGACTATGTTTAAATTAACTAGTAAATTTAAAATGTAAATAAACCTGCAGTATGTTGATTTTCATCATCATTAACTTTTATTGGTATTGTATGATTAGTAGCGGTAAATTTGAAAGTAAAAGTGAAACCATTATAAATATATACAACTACAGACACAATTATTTATATCGTTTAATTTGCTTACCTACAATTACTACGCTTTTCGTAATTTTGAAAATATTACGAAATCCCCTTTAATATTATTTTTCACTATTCACTAATAACAAAAACTTTGTTTTATTAATTTTTTTTATTATTAGAGTCGTCTTCTTTTAGAATATGAAAATTCGTCCCACGTTTGACAATAGTTACTAACCACAATATAAATTCTTATCATTTATTTAAAAAATGTCTATCAATCAATTAACTTTCTTCCTGATGAATATTTTAGTAACTTTATCAGAAATCAAATATTTACTAACTATTATTTCAACTACAATTATTAAGATTTTCTGTAAATATTAATTTCACTAATGGCAGTTGTTTTTTGATGTCGATCATCTTATCTATGTCAATGAAGTTAGAATCAAACAATTAGACATAGGCGGCAATTTGGGGGAAATAAATATAGTGAATTAGTGAGTTACCCTAAGCAATTTGGCACATTGGCGCTGTATATAATCCAAAGGCGCTGAATATTTAGCTAACCATTCTATTATAAAATATTTTTGATTCTTGAGAGAAAACAAAAATATATTCAGTCCAAAACTTAGAATTATTATTCTGTTTTAATTAGTCATTAAGTTTAGTAAATAAAAATCAAGGTTTAAAATATTGTATTTATAAAAAAACGTATGGCTGATGTAAAATACCCAAATAATTTTATACCACTATAGATTATATGAATATATAAAGAAAATAAATATTGTATAATCAAAAACAAAATATTCATTTATATTAAAATACAAATTAGTAGGTATATTGTTTACTTAAAAAATATATTGATTTATTACCAAAATTTCTTAAATAATGTCACCAGTGTCTTTTTTCGTGTTTTATTATCTTTGTTATAAATTTTAATTATATAAACACAGAGAACGTCTTCTAAATAACGGAGTACAGCGAAGCAATGAGACCAAAATTTTTAAATTTTTTATCTCATTGTACAGGTAAGACAAGTTTTTTTTCTTCTCTGGACCCTGGCATAACCAGAGCTCTTGTTTCAAGGTGACACCTTGTCATAACGTGCACAAGCTATAATCCCGAAGTTCCTTATTAGCTCTATAGGACATTGCTTGGGCAACACATTTCCCCGTTTGTATGTATCCCATGGGCAAGATTGTGTCACACCTTGGGACTAAGGAGTGATAGTCACAGCGTAATACTAATCTCACTTTATAATGAGTCAGTTGTGAGACGAGTGTTTGGTGATTTGAAGATTGAATTGTATAGGTAAGCATGTGTATTTCTACATTTAATGGCATAGCTGCAGCCGCTATGACATATTCTCAGTTGGTCCGCTGATGCAAGTTTGCTTATAATTTATTTACACCTGTCTTATGGTTCCATATGCCCATAACCTGCCCTGTGTGGAGTACTAGAAAGCTTAGACTCACAGGATCACACCCGCACGATATAAATAGCTTTCTTTAAGCACAACATTATTATTTGAATGGAGCATAACAAAAGCAATACTTAAAACACTAGACTTTCGGGATTTGGTGCTACATCCGGAAAAGTACAGATTGTTGAATCTAATTTAGACGTTTGGGAAGAAGAACATCGTGGCATCTTCAGAACTTTTATAATTTAGTTATTCTATAAAGAATAAACCAAATGTATGCTATTGCCAAATTATCAGTTTTTCCAGTAAATGCTACAGTGTAAGCCAAACTTTGAGTTCTGATGCGCTACGCTAGTTACAATTCGACTATCTTCGATCAGTGTCGTAATAACCTAAATGTCATATAAATAAATACGACGTCTTTGTGATAAACACGGAACGTGCTTTTTAGTGTTCTCTGATGTTTCTGGATGAAACGCAACTTAGAGAAAGTCTGAAAGAAGATATAGAGATTATATCGATAATAACGTTATCTGTAAAAGCAATAGCTATCTATGATTGGTCAAAAATGTTGTCATCCTGAAATTTCTATTTTTAGTATACAGCGCACGCGTAACGAGAGTAACGACATTTGAAATCGCCATATTTTTATTTTTATTGTTGTGATCTTTAAAAATCACTAAGACGGGGGAAGAGTAAATTGTTATGTAAAATTACCATTAATTAAACGATTTTATTTTAAAGAAATTTAGGTAAGCTTCTTACATGTCAGATTTCAGTTGTGATACCACTAACCTATGCTACTTTAAATTTTTTAGAAAAAAATGAAGTTTCGTTAGTATTTGAAGCTCAATTTATACTAAAAAGCGAAATGGGAGGTTTTCTTGACAAACCTATGACAGATAAATATCAGGAAGATGGAGAAGGAAATGGAATTCGTTATGGGGTAGCGAGTATGCAAGGATGGCGTGTGGAAATGGAAGACGCTCACATGGCCAAAATTAATCTTGGAGAAGCCCTGAAGGATTGGTCGTATTTTGCAGTTTTCGATGGACATGCCGGATGGACCGTTTCCGTGCATTGTTCAGAACATTTGTTGGAAACAATTATGGCAACAGAAGAGTTTCAGGATGATGTTAAGAAGGCAATCCATAAGGGCTTTTTAGGTACTTTTTACATACAATATATGATTAACATAGACCAGTTTTAGTCCGTTTTTGTCATTGGTTTTTAGAATCAAATATGCCTTAATTGATTAAGTATAAAAGCACAATAACTTAATTTAAATAATATAGAAATATAACTATTACATAAGCAATTTAAGAAAACTTGAGTTACAAAGTATTTGTTTGACATAAGGTTACTCTATACTGTATAAAGGAAATATCTTATTATCCAAAAATGCATTATACAAGTTCATAAAGAAATACATTACAAATATAGTCAAACCATGAATATATTTTATGAAGTGGATTTAAGTTTTCTACTCTTTATCTACATTTAGATATTTTTTGTAAGTTTGGACATATAGTTTTTATATATCATGGAGATATATTTCTATGGAATTTATTACATATATTTTAGTACATATATTTCTATGGTTTCTAAAGGTATTTAAACCTTTTTTAGGATGCAGTTTGATTCCATGGGATTTTAGGACAGCAGTTTGATAATCCTGTTCTTGCTTCATCTATTATTTAAAATGAAGGTTAAATTCACTGTCTTCCCTCTTCCCTTAGTTAATTTATTTCTCCTAATCATTTTTATACAATTGTGGTACTGATAATGTGTAAATTACACATATTGGTGCCTGTTTGACAATTGGACCTTCTGATAATATCTTCGCCCCTATCATTTTTAATTCTCTAATATGTGGGGTGCACTACAAGTCAATTATTTGTTTAAGTAATACTACCACTTTTATTTATCTGTAGATTTTTGTCAACTTTTCTTTATACATACATTCTCCATAATAAAATATATACATCTCATTTTTAAAGGCTGATAGATATTTTGTATTCATGATATAATCAATGAAATTCTTCACATTAAAAGTGAGTATAAGTTTAGTGCTCAAAACATCATTACAAAAACAATATTTGTGGTATTTTTATGTTATTTACTATCTTTAATAGGAATTAGTCACATTATCAAAGAAAAATATGTTTATTTTAACATTTTGATTTTAACTTTCTTCATGTGGTTTGTATTATTATTTCTGATTTTACTATGTCTGAATTTAGCCCATATATAATTGAGTAACAATGTACAGATTAGATGGGTATGAATGACATCTTGATTTTTTCTTGAGTGTTTAACATCCATGTTTTTTTCTGACATCCTGTAATTTTTTTTAGGAACATATTGGTTTTTGTTTAATTAAGATATTCCTATTTTTAGCTTTAAAACAAGGAACCATCAATTACTGTTTCAGGACTATACTTGAATTGTTCCACACAATCCTATGTTCATTTTCTTATGCTTCTTTACATATTTGAGATCTATCAAATTCTCTATTTTTAAAATAAGATTAATGTTCACTTATTTTAACATTTAATGGCTTTGATGGTTCAGCTAAATAAAAATGACATTCACAAGGTATTTTATAAATACAATTCTTTGTTTTTTTTCTTTTTGCTGTAAAAAGAGAAAGTCAAAGAAGCGGCTCTAATTATGCTAAATGAGACCAATTGCATCACAAATTTCTCGACAGAATGCCGTATGATATAATGCCATAAGAAAATACTACTATAAGTCAATACCATATCGAGTATACATCATTTCTGTTTTTAAATAACATACATATAAAATCAGAGTTTGGTGTTTAGGGAGAGTAAACTAAATGTAAGACCAAATATTTACCATGTCAGGTTTTTTCCTCGCGATTTACTATGGAATCACTAAGAGGAAAATTTTACTGTCATCATTGCGTTTAGTTGTCTTTTTAAAGAAGAATCATATGCTATGGTTTTTTCTGACGGATATTCTTAAGTTAAAGGTGATTTCATATAAGCAAATGAACTATCTTACAATAAAGTCGCCCCAGGAACGCAACTCAGCTATATTGGCAATATCATTTTAAAGTTGTCTACTTCCAAATGTATAATATAATATGTCTGAATTGTCAATATGAATAAACCAGATAAAATTAAATTATTAGAAGAATTTTTAACCAAGTAACAAAAAACAAAATTTGTTTAATTTATCAATGTTTTGTATTTTGAGAACAATTTCCAAAGTGGAAATCAAAACGTCAAAAATATACTTATTTTAAACTTAAATTCTGGCTTAGTCCCATTAAAAGTAGTAATTATTGCATTTGCATTAAGATGCCACAAGAAAATAGCTTCAGAATAATATTAAGTTACTAGATTCTTCAGTAATTTGTCCATTAAAACTTATTACAAGTTAATAGGCCAAACACATGTCTGCTGACATTTTTATTTTACCAGAAGTTTCTGAGAAAGGAAAAATAAGCTCAGTAACACAACATCCATTTGATAACTATAAAAATAAATGAAAATCTCTTAATATGCCTAACAAATTAAATTTTTCAAGTAAAAAATTATTTGCTTGTATATAAATCAAAACTATCATTACATATGGATAAAAATCTTATCTAAACAATGAGTCATAAGTACTTAATATTTCTACATGTAAATTGATAAACTAATATTCATCAATATGGAATTTAAATTATTTATGGACAGTTTTCAAACCTTAGGGTAACCAAAACTTTATTTTCCCAAAAAAGACATTTTTGGGTCATATTTGATATACACATATCCTTATGATTGCTTTTTGTTTTGTTTGTTTGAAACCTGAATTGCTTGTTTTAAAGTTTGCCTTTGACTTTATTATGTAATTAAATTTGATTTTGTGAGTCTCCTGTCATATCAACAAACCATAAAACTAGTACCAACTTAAGTTTGATAAACTACAGATACCTTCTTACATTAGATTTATCCTTGACAACACTATTTTTCAATATAAATAAAGACATTAGTACATTTAAATATTTGATGAAAAAAATTGACAATAGTTGGTGAAGATAATAATTGTTTATATAGTAATATAAATGCAAATAAAAGACTAAAAATAAATTATATATTATGCTGTACTATACAGTCCCTGGCCAAATTATTAGACACACTATACGATTTTATAAAAAATTTTAATTATGAGCTGATATTAAATAGGTTTTTTCTATATACCAGAAACAATGTATGTTATTAGGTTGTCCATTTAATTGTCTATATTTTATTACCAATGAAACATCATTATTAATGAACAAATATGTATTTATTGACTCTTGAAAGAAAACAGAAATAACGACAATTAAGTGTTAATATTTTGTTGAGCCACCTTTAGCGGCTATTAGAGCTTTAATTCTGTGCGGCATCCTATCAAAGCAAGCCTGTACTGTGCCTTGCATTTGAGGATGATGATTCCACACGTAAATTATTCTTTCTAAGAGCTGTGTTTTGTTTGTAATCATATCTTTAGCCACTTCTCTTTTCATCAACTCCCAAACATTTTCTATGGGGTTCATATCGGGACTATTACCCGGCCAATCCAAAAAAGAGATATTTTGTTCAGCCAAAAAAGCTTTGACAGACAGTGCTGTATGGCAGGGAGCTCCATCTTGCATAAAAATGAATGGTTCCCCATTTGGAAACCAGTCTTGGAGCTGCGGAATCAACCGCCTTCAAAACAAATGCACAATATCCCAAATATCTCCATCAGCTACTACAACTAGAGCTACTACAACCTGCTTTCATAACACCAAAAAATAAAGAGAAGAAAGTCAAAACAGATCAAAACAAAAAAAAACACTAGAAGAAATGCTAAGTTACACTAAAACATTTGATAACCCAAACTCCAACTACCCTGTAACTTATGAACAGTTATTAAACTTTTTTGAAAACTGTGAGGGCTCACCAGAAACGTTGAGTATCGCCAAAATATATACAGAAGAAGCAGCAGAGGTCCTAGATCTATTAACTAAAATATACGCTTATCTGAAGGACCGAAAAATAAATGTCAACTGCACTTGCATAAGAAATAAAATATTAAAGCAAATCAACCCAACCTTCAAACAGACTTAGATAGCGACGCATCTACAGAAACTTATTAATATATCATTTTCAACTCTCTAATTCAATGGAACATAAACGGGTATTATTCCCATTTAGAAATGTTAAAATTAATAATTACAAAATATAAACCTAGTTTGATATATTTATAAGAACCAACTTCAAAAACAACAAAGCTCATAACTTAATTAACTTCAATTGTCATCAGAATCAGAACCCAACACTGCAGATACAGTTACATGATGCACAAATGGGGTAAACGACCATCCCCACTCTGTGACTGCGGACAACCCCAAACCATCTGTCACATTACAGAACAGTGTCCCACAAGATCCTATCAAGGCAGGTCAGAGGATTTCCTAATGGCGACTCCAGAGTCGATAGAATATATAAATAAGTTAGATGTTCGTTTGTAAACATATATGTAATGTTTTATACAAAATATATTATATATATATATATATATATATATATATATATATATATATATATATATATACGATAAATAAATAAATAAAAACTTCAATTGTTTCTTTAAAAATCGAGAAAATGCGAAAATTGCTAGCAAAGGGGTAGCAATTTACATAAAAGATAACTTTTTGCTAAACCAATTAAACTCACAACAACCATCGACGCAATTGGAATTATGGAATGGAACATACATGGGTCTTATAGCCATTTAGAAATTTTAACAGCGTGTGAAGTGTGCAATGGTGTTCTAATGGTAAAACATTTTTTAATACAGTGTTCCAAATATAACAGTGAATGACGGAAATATAACAGACCCGACTCCCTAAAACATGCCCTAGAAGAAAGCTTCAAAAGATCTAAAACACACATTGTAATACACATAAAAACTTATGTATGTATACTTGTAAATACATTATTTATATCAACTGTCACATTAATCTAATTAAGCTGACAACCCTACATGGTCAACGCGTTAAAAAGAATGTGAAACATTTTATGGCTCTTATATTATTTAGAAACGCCATAATTACACATATGTTATTTTCCCAGATGCGAAGTCTGCACTGTAGGTAGCTTTAGAAAATTGAAGGTTTTGCTATAATGTTGAAGTATTTGCTTATGGTGCAGCAAATGCTTTTGCTTCGTTTGTAAAGCAGTTGCGGCAAACTTATTTATCATATACTTTGAAGGTTTTGAAAAGTACATTAATTTGAAGTAAAAGCATTTGCTACGTTTTATTCATGAGACCCATTATCAGCCCGATGTAGGTACTTCAATTGAGAATTATATATTGTGATCATCTTACCTCACAATCATCGTTTTTCTCAATGTAAAACATGATAAAGTTAATAACATCAAATATTTTATTTTTTAATCATGTTATTTTAAAAACTTTAGCATTCAGAAGAAATATTTATAAGTATATTATTTTAGAACTGGACAGTAAAATGCGCAGCCTGCCCGAGATGACTTCTGGTGAAGACAAGAGTGGTACCACTGCAGTCTGTGCTTTTGTTTCGCCACGCAATATATATGTAGCTAATTGTGGTGACTCGCGCGCTGTATTATGTCGTGATAAGGCCCCAATATTCACGACTCAGGATCACAAACCTGTCTTACCCAGTGAAAGAGATCGCATTGTGAAGGCAGGAGGTTCTGTTATGATACAGAGAGTGAATGGTAGTTTGGCGGTAAGGAAATAATAAATTTATTGATAGATATTTCATTTCCATAAATAATATTCGCATGTCAACTGTACAAAGAGTCTCCAGTTTATGTTTCAATATAAGACAGAATGATAGAAGCATGAAAGTAAATACTGATCAATATAATCTCTAAATTAAACTGAATTACTAACTCATATACATTAAACTTATATGAACAAAAATTCTGCCAAGTGATTGAATTCTCAGAGTTCTCCCTACCTAAAATGGTGTTTTATTAATTAAGAAGGTTTAAGTTTAATTAATAAACAAAATTAACAAACAATTAATAATTGAATAGCAAACAAATCAAGTTAACATTTATAAATGAACAGTAAAATTGTTTTGACCAACTAAAATAGCATACTTATTAAACTGTTTATTCGGGCTGTTGGGCCGTTGTCTTCTGTTGAGATTTGTTCTCGACGTTTCGCCAACACTAGGGGTTGGCATCTTCTGGAGATGTTGATGCTTCGCTTGTAAGCAGAAACTGACGACGCGTTGTACTACGGAGGCAATATTTATAATTCCCACTCGCCTCCCCTCCACTGGTTTCGGCTTGAGGGGGCGTGTCGTTGTTTATAGTAGCTTTTCTATCTCCGTGTTTGGCGGGAAGGGCGTTTGTGGATTTTAATACTGGTATCCATGTTTTGTTGATTTTTAGTCCTTCTTCTATCCTATTGAAATTGTTTGGGTGCTTGTATATTTCCACCGCTTCCCGATATAACCGTGGGTAGTACTGTGAAGTTTTGTCCAGCATCTGTGTTTCTTCAAATAGTATTCGATGTTCTCCGCTTCCCAAAGCGTGTTCGGCAACGGCAGATTTGTCGATATGTCCTAAACGACAATGGCTTTTATGTTCATTTATCCTGGTGTTGGTGTGTCTTTTTGTGGTTCCCACATATATCATTCCACATGTGCATGGTATTCGGTATACTCCGGCCGTTGCTAATGGGTCGCGTTTGTCTTTTACCGATCTTAAACAATCCTTGATCTTCTTTGTAGGTCTGAAGATGGTCTTTATGTTGGCTTTCTTGAGTATTCGCCCAATTCTGTCCGTTACCCCCGATATATAGGGCAAGAACGCTTTCCCTTTACATTCTGTTTCTTCGTTCCTTCTTCTAGATACGTTGTTCATCGCCTTGTGTATTTCTCTTCTGGTGTACCCATTAGAGGACAGAATTGGGCGAATACTCAAGAAAGCCAACATAAAGACCATCTTCAGACCTACAAAGAAGATCAAGGATTGTTTAAGATCGGTAAAAGACAAACGCGACCCATTAGCAACGGCCGGAGTATACCGAATACCATGCACATGTGGAATGATATATGTGGGAACCACAAAAAGACACACCAACACCAGGATAAATGAACATAAAAGCCATTGTCGTTTAGGACATATCGACAAATCTGCCGTTGCCGAACACGCTTTGGGAAGCGGAGAACATCGAATACTATTTGAAGAAACACAGATGCTGGACAAAACTTCACAGTACTACCCACGGTTATATCGGGAAGCGGTGGAAATATACAAGCACCCAAACAATTTCAATAGGATAGAAGAAGGACTAAAAATCAACAAAACATGGATACCAGTATTAAAATCCACAAACGCCCTTCCCGCCAAACACGGAGATAGAAAAGCTACTATAAACAACGACACGCCCCCTCAAGCCGAAACCAGTGGAGGGGAGGCGAGTGGGAATTATAAATATTGCCTCCGTAGTACAACGCGTCGTCAGTTTCTGCTTACAAGCGAAGCATCAACATCTCCAGAAGATGCCAACCCCTAGTGTTGGCGAAACGTCGAGAACAAATCTCAACAGAATACAACGGCCCAACAGCCCGAATAAACAGTTTAATAAGTTAGACGATGGCCGTGAAAGCCTAACGCAATTTAAAATAGCATAGTTTGTTGCAAGATATTTTGGATTTATTTTGGATATATCTTCTAGGTATAGTTGTATACAGGGTCGGACTTATATACTGATACATTTTATCAAAATTACGGTAATCACACAAAGTAAAAGAAAAATACATATAAGTAATACTTTTATATTAAAATATATATTTAACTTAATGAAAGAATACAAAAAAAAATTAAACTTAACTATCGTCTACATTTAAATCGGTATCACTATCATAGCTATCGTTTAAATCTATAACTACTCTATTTATAATGTTTTGGAACTGTAAGTAATTTTCTCCTAGTTTTTTGACATGCTCTATACATTTTTTCCAATTTTCTGCTGTAATATTACATTCGGTCTTAATTAAATCTACAACAGTCGAAAATGATTTAGGAAAATTATTATTTTTCCTCACATTACTTTTTAATTGAGACCACAACAATTCTATTGGATTCAGTACACAATAGTAAGGAGGTATCTAATACTTTATGGTCATAATTCTCAGCTAGCTTGTCGATAACATAATTTTTTCACATTTAATTAATTTTAATAGTTCTATAAGTTGTTTTTTTTTTGTATAGGAATCCATAAAATATATTTCATGTTTTGATAAAAATTCTTGAATTTCCGCTTTATTTGAATTAGTGTTTAGAATTTTATTCTTTAGTCTACAATGATACGGATCATTATCCAAAATAATAACGCTATTTCTTTTTATTTAGGTAGTAATTGCTGCTCAAACCACTTTTCAAACAAAGTACTGTCTATCTTGATGATAATCTAAGCGACAATCACTTACACTCTTAGCAGAGAGTAATAAAGCATCTTCTACCCATCCCGATTCTACCTCACAATGTAAAATACAAATTCTCTTCCCTCTAGGGGGAGGAACATTGGTGACACAATTTTTACTACCATCGGTCCAACATTTTTTAACTATATCGTGGGTGTCGAATCAAGTTTCATCCAAATAATACAAGTTCTTCCCATCACTCCTAAAAGATCTTAGACTCTCCAAATAGTCGAACCGCTGCATAAAACATAAAACCATTAGATTTTAAAAACCTCCAAAAAGTAGTTTTATGACACTTGGGGATTATTTCTTAATTCACTCAAAAGTTTATTTAAAATTGGTAAGTTATTCACTGAATACATATGATATATTGTTTCTCGTATAGCTGATAAATGAAAATTCGGTAATACTCGATCGGCACCAGAATCCTTTCTTTTTTTTTTTTTCGCAACACTGGACCGTCTTTTATAAGTTCGTACACAGTGGATCGTGACACTTGTGTCAAAAAATCGTCTTTTTGATCGCTTCTGATTTAACCATCGTCGAAAGAAGACCTAAGAAAAAACTGTAATTTTACTTTTTAAGGAATTCTGCTCGGAATTCTGTGTTTTTTATGAATTAATTAATCCGTAAATATGATTAACCTTCCTTATACCCTGGTACCTACGTAAATACCTGGTGGGGCGAATTCTCGCCCCAGGTCTAAAGTTTTTATTAATATCTGTAATTAAGTTTAATCAATCGATTTGAAGGTTTAAGACATTGGTAGTTGATGGATTAAGAGCACAAAGAAGTAGTAAAACCCAAAATACCGGGAACAGAAAATTAAATATTCTCGTCGAATTTTGCGGAAATGTATGTTGGGCGAGAATTCGCCCCACGTGATATCGAGTGTTTTCACGTTCTACAAATCTGATTTTATCAGTTTAGACGAAAGTTTTGGAAAATGGTTACTAATGGCTGTACTAATTACTTGCCATGATGTGCAGTAGCATTCTTTACATATTGTAAAGTGCAATTAGCCCTAAGTACGTCTGATATCTGATAACTGCTAAAATTACCTGTTTATTTGGTGAGTTTCTGAATGTACTGTCTTCTGTCTTGTTTTTAATTTGTTTAATGGTACTAAACAAAGTATACAGACAATAAAGAGTTAAAAAAATGGTAAGATTAATAAGATACATAGAATTTTTGCGCTTAAAAGTGAACCAAACTACTAGGGCGAGAAGTCGCCCCACCTGGTACTGGTCGTTTTAAAATTCATCCGGTATTAGGAAGGTTAACTAAAGAGTATTTTTAACGAGTACTTACCGTTGTAAACGTTAAGCACGATTTGCTTTGCATCGTGTGTGAGATGAATATAACCAGAACGTTGTTCAGGTTCAGACTCATCCTCACTTCCTGAAATAGTGGCAGGAATGTACAGGACATCGTCACTAATCATTTCTATATCACTCATATTTATAGTTATTACACTGACTTCTGTTCTAAATGAACGACAAAAGAAAAATGAAGTTCTTTTCAAATAAACTTTCTTCTCGCAGAAGCCCATTTAGTGATAATTTCATATTTAGTAAACATTATCCTTTGACCTGAATAAAATTCCAAGAAATTTTCTAATCTCTTATAAACACTGGCTTTTGTACCTAGAAATTTGTTCTGAATTCCAAGTACAAATGCAATTAACTGATTAAATTTAAATAGGTACACAAAATTACGCTTAAAATTTTATGTACCAATCGTTAACAACTCAAAATTGAAATACATACCTGCCTACACCTACTTTGTATCATTTAGTAAAGTACCTTTAAACTTTGGATATAATTTAAAATTGAACCTAATGTAACGAAACACTAAGGGTGACTATTCGCTACAGCATTAAGGGAGTATAGTCATTTTGTGCTTGATATCGGCTAAGTCTCTTAAATCTGGGGAATTCCATCCGAATTATCTTGCAACAGATAGTACATACGCTATGATTCTGTGCAAACAGGAATTGGAGAGTTAGATAGAAAAAAGAAGACATGAGTATGAGTTGTTGCTTTTATACTTTTTTTTTATTCGACAAGTATGTCGGATATGATAAAAGGTGGATAACACAAAACATTCATTTTTATATGCCAATTTTAAGTTTAGACTGTATTAAAATATGATAAGCTGTCTCTGATAACTGATTTGGAGAAGACACAATTAACGACAACGGAGAAAGATTGGTAAAACTATGTGAAGTAAATGATTTGAAAATTATGAACGGATTCTACAAACACAAAAATATACATAAGTACACATGGACTCAAGAGACAAGAAAACTAAGATCCATTATTGACTACATTATCATGAACCACAAAAGCTCCATCAAAGTGAAAGACACCAGAGTGAAAAGAGGGGCAGAGTGTGGAACAGATCACAAACTTGTGGTGGCATGGATGGAATTCCCCTATATCTGGACAAAACAAAAACATACATCGATTGTTACAACGGGAACGACAATAAACGAAAAGAGGCTCAAATTACATCTATTGTAGGAAGAATCAATAAAAGATTTATACAAAAGAAGACTAGACCAAAAACTAGAAGAATTCAGATATGACACGTTAGATGAAATGCATGAACACATAAAAACCTGCCTGATTTCAGCGGCCTTAGGAGCTCTTGGAGAAGACGACCAAAGGAACACCCATCAGAATATCAAATTAAGGGAAGACACATAGAAATGCATAAAAGAAAAGAAAAAACTACACATAAAATACCTAAACACCAAAAAACAGGAAGACTTAGACCTATATAGAGCGAAAAAACAGAGAGGTAAAGAAAAGAGTAACAAATGAAAAGAACGAATGATGGGAACAAGCATGCACAGAGATAGAACGACATATCGGAGGAACGAGAAATTCAGAATCATGGCGAATATTAAAAGCACTTCAACGAAATAAGACAGAGAAAACCCAGATCGGCAAAATTAGTGAAAACGAGTGGCAAGAATACTACGTAGAACTACTTACAGAAAACCATCCCCAATTTCAGGAAGAGAATATAGAACATGCAGGAAATGGGGCATACGACCAGATAGAAATAAGCCTGGCAGAAGTTAAGAGAGCAATCAAGACACTGAACAACAAAAAAGCCAAAGGACCCGGAGGAATACCAAACGAACTAATTAAAAACGGAACGGAAAAGTTATTCCGCATGCTACATAGAATGTTCGAAAGAGGACTAAATGGAGAAGAAATACCTGCGGAATGGACACAAGCATACATCACATCCATACATAAGAAAGGAAACAGGAAAAAATGTGAAAACTATAGAGGAATTAGTATAATATCGTCGGTAGGTAGACTTTACGGGAAAATTATTAAGGAAAAACTAGAAACTGAAATAATAGGAAAAATTGGAGAAGACCAAGCAGGGTTCACAGTAGGAAAATCATGCCTAGATCATACGTACACATTAGAACAACTGATAGAGAAGAAAATGGCAAAAGGTACACCGGTCCATCTGGCCTTTGTTGATCTAAAGAAAGCATATGACTCAATACCTAGAGTCAAATTATGGGAAGCAATGAATGATCTCGGAATCCGACAAACACTAATAAAAGCAGTTAAAGCACTATACAAAGAAAACAAAGTAGCTATTAAATGTGGAAATAAAGCCTACAATCCATTTAAGACGACAAAAGGACTTCTACAAGGCTGTGCTACGTCCCCTACTCTGTTTAAAATATTCTTGGAAAAGACACTCAAACCATGGATGAGAAAGTGCGAAGGAATGGGCATACCAGTAAGAGACGAATACCTATACACCTTAAGTTTTGCCGACGATCAAGTAGTCATCGCACAAGATGAAGAAGATCTCAGCTTTATGCTCAGAAAACTAGAAGTGGAATATAAAAACAACGGAATGGAAATAAACTTAGAGAAAACCGAATGCCTAACAACAGAAAACAAGGATATGAGAAACCTAGAGATAGACGAGGGAAGACAAATAAATGGAACAGATAAATTCAAGTATTTAGGAACCATAATATCGAACCAGGGAATAACAGAAGAAGATATAAACAACAGACTGAGACAAACAAGAAACTGTATAAGACAACTAAACTCAGTGTTGTGGGATAAGAACATTACTATAAAGACAAAAAAGAGAATATATAATACCCTGACAAGAAGTATCCTGACATATGGGTCCGAAAACTGGACAATAAACAAGAGAAATAGAGGTAGAATAAGAGCAGTAGAAATGGAGTTCCTGAGGAGAAGCTGTAGACTTACAAAAAGAGACAGAATTGAAAAGGCAGAGATTAAGCGGAGAATGGGAGTGCAATCAGACATAATCGACTATATAGAGGAGAAGAGACTATCCTGGTACGGCCACGTCAGAAGAGCGGACAGAGGACGCTGGATAAACAAAATCACAGAATGGAGCCTGATTGGAAGAAGAAAGAGAGGAAGACCCCGAAGGTCATTCAGAGATGAAATCGACGAGGCTATGGAGACAAGAACCCTGCGAGATGGAGACTGGAATGACAGGGAAAATTGGAGAAAACAGTTGAGTGAAGGAAGACAGTGAAAACTGTGGAAATCCTTAGTAGTAGTAGTATAAGCTGTCTCCATTTAGGTTGCCTAGAAGATCAATCTAAATCGATCAATCAATCGAGGGAAATTAACACGTAGGCTAATGTGGATAAATGTTAAATACAGAATTCAAAGAACATATATGTGTCTAGGCCCAAGCAGAATAAGGAAGATATTTATTGTAAACCTTTTGTGGTATAAAAAGTTTTTAACCAAGATGGATATATGTTGCAACACAGCATGTGAGAAATATCAACACTCTTAAATGGTAGACAAAAGCATATAATGACTATCTAGAAACCCGTCAGAGCTATAGTGTCTATAATTGCAACAATAATATATGCAAATTTAATAAAAATAATATCGTAGACTAATTTTCGAAACCAAATCAAATCAAATCTTAACTGTCTTTTCCTTTTTAATAAAAATAATTGTCATTTATGCCCTACTGCATTTTTACAAAGTGTAGTTCCTGGACGGTACTAATATATCTTTTGTGTATATAAATTCTAAATACCTTTCTTTTAGGTGAGTCGAGCATTGGGCGATTTTGATTACAAAAATGTGGAAGGGATGGGTCCATGTGAACAACTCGTTTCACCGGAACCAGAAATATTTGTAAGGGAGAGGGACGATATATCGGACGAGTTCCTTGTTCTGGCTTGCGATGGTATTTGGGATGTAATGAGTAATGAGGATTTGTGCGCATATATACACCATCGTCTTTGCATTACGGATAATCTTAAAGAAGTTACCAGTCAAGTTATTGATACCTGTTTGTACAAGGTAAGAAGGAAAGCATTTTTTAATCTTCTAAAAAAACAATTTACTGTAGTGGTAATGTCAGCAGTCTTTATTTAGACAAACAAAAATTGAAAACTGAAATTTATTTACTTTACACATTTTCAAATATTCTATTGAATACATTTATAAAAAAAATTCTGACCTATTTACAACTGTAAAGATATTTTAGTGATGTATATGGTTGAAAACACTCAATTGCATAAAATTTATTGCAGATTAATTCGCCTCATTCAGATTTCCGAACGAGGAAAGATTTGTACACATTTTACAAAGAAAAACAAAGTTATGTTTCCAATATCTAGGTTTGAAATACACAAACAAACTCTTGGGATGTCACTCAAAACTATCTATTATACAAGCTTAGTTCATTCAAGAGTTAGCACTTTTAGAATGGAAATTAAATTATCAAGTGGTTGAAAATAAAATACTACCAATGTTGATACGAGAGTTGTCTTTTTAGTTTTGCCTATAGCCATAAAGACAAAAAATATATACACTTAAAGTACTGTATTGATTTTCAAAATATGTTCCACCAAGATCGATACACTTTTGCATATATGTTCAAACCAATTGGTAAAACAGTTATTCCAGTCTTCAGTTGATACCTGCAAAATCGCTGTCTTAAAGGCATTGATGGTTTCTTCTGGCGACTGGAGTCGCTGACTACACATTGAATTCTTGATCTTTGGAAACGTGAAGAAGTCATTGTGATTGTCCTGATGTAGGATGATTCGCCGTTGTGTGTTGCTTAGCGAAGTTTCGCAATAACTTCTTGTAAACAAACACTTATATACCAATCATGAGTAACCGTTCTTCGATCTTCTAAAGCAATTGTTGCCACATGACCAGATTTTGACTTAAAAGTTGCGACCATTTTCTTTGATATACTTGGAAAAAAGATCGCTTTTGTTGGATTTCCTCATCGTGAAACACCCGCACAGAGGATTGGCGTTTATTTTCCAATTCGTAGGAGTAAATCCAAGATTCATCGCCACTAACAATATTATAAATGTTTTTTGAGCTTCCTTTTTTGAACCGTTCCAATGTCTTTCGACACCAATTAACGCGAACCGCTTTTTGCTCTTCTGTGAGCAAATGAGGGATCCAACAGGAAACCAGATTTTTCTGACAGTTATTCTCAAGTTAAAGTTGATTTCATGTAATCAAATGAACTATCTTACAATCACGTTGTACCAAGAACGCAACTCAGCTATATTGGCAATATTATTTTAAAGTCGTCTACTTTAAAATGTATAATGTATGTCTGAATTGTCAATATAAATGAGTCAGATAAAATTAAATTATTAGAAAAAGTTTTCTTCTTCTTGTGCCACTCCTATCGGAGATTGGAAATCATCAAGGCTATACTGAACTTGTTTACAGCTGACCTAAAGAGTTCATTAGTGGTACAGCCAAACCACTCTCTCAAATTACTCAACCATGACATTCTTCTACAGCCTGGATTCCGTTTTCCTAAAATTTTTCCTTGCATTATATTTTAACGTAATGCATATTTATGTCCTCTCATCAGGTGACCCAAATATTCGACTTTTCTTCGTTTGATCGTTGACAAAATTTCTGGGTCTTTTCCTATCCTTCGCATTACTTCAAAGTTTGTGACTCTTTCAACCCAACTTATCTTCAGCATTCGACGGTAGGACCACATCTCGAAACTTTCAATATTTTTTATGTTGTTCTGTTTGAGAGTCCAGGCCTCTACACCGTATAATAGCGTGTTAAATACGTAGCCCCTTAGCATTCTTAATCGTATATATCTGTTGCAGAAGAATTTTTCACCAAGTAACAAAAACAAAATTTGTTTAATTGATGTTTGTATTTTGAGAACGATTTCCAAAGTGGAAATTTAAACATCAGTAAACTTATGAAAATGAATTGTATCAAAAAGAGTTGTTACTTTGATTGCTAATAATAATTATTATTGCTAACCACATGGACTATATTTTACCACCATATAAGTTACATATATCTCTATATGTTACCTCTACTTAAGCAACGCTCACGAAACAAAATCAAGGGTTTGGCAATTTAAAACAAGATACAAAAACTTGGGATGAAGTAACAAAACTTAGAACAAGAGAAATAGGAGAAAGTGAAATTCTTTGAGAACCATTTTTTTTGGAAAGAAATAAATCAAAACAATTGAGACGGAAGAAGAAGGAATACGAGGCAAAACAATAGGGAATATAATGAAGTGGGATTTGATCATTGTAACAGAATAATGGAAAAAAAGGAATGAAGAAATACCACAATGAGTGTATTGTATTGTTACTATGTAATAAATGGTGTCTAATTGTATTAACAAATAATAAAAGTTGTTATACTTAAAAAAGATCGTTGCAAATGTGGTTCGAACCACAAGTCACTCATAAATTTTCCAATGTTATAGTATAGATGAAGTTCATCCATTGAGTCATACCCAGAAGGCGTAAAACGATAGAAAATCTGAATATCATAGAATAGTAAAAGTTAAGTCTTTTTGTTCCTGTGTGATAAATCAGGAGTTTTTCGATAACCGTAATTCGTCAAAATTATTCTATGTTTACGTGGTTAAAATCTAGTTTGCAACCACTACTATGACATCTAATTATTGCTACTATTTTTTTGCGCCAAATAATTTGAATTCATTAAAATATTTAAATATACCACAATTCTCAAATTGTCAAAAATTGAAACGATATAAATTAGGATTAATAAAAGGAACTAGAATCAAATTTTTCGCTGTCAATTTTTCTCTGCAGCTTCAGAAATTTCAAATATATTTTCATGATTTAATTTTTTAGCATTTTTACATAATTTCTTATTTTGGCAAAAACTGCAGTTGCGGTTTGTAGTCAATGTACCTTTTATGAGTAGATAACGTTAAAAAGCTTTTATGAGATTAGATAGTAATATATTTTAGGTAAATATAATTTCAAAATAATATATTTCTAAAGTTAGACTATAAAAAATAGAATGCTTTGTCGATCACATCAATTTTCACAAATACATATCCAAAATTTTTGCAACTATAGATTAAAATTGATATC
The DNA here is from genome assembly GCF_040954645.1 of Diabrotica undecimpunctata. NCBI lineage: Eukaryota > Metazoa > Arthropoda > Insecta > Coleoptera > Chrysomelidae > Diabrotica > Diabrotica undecimpunctata. The sequence continues at coordinate 135,855,697 of NC_092808.1, read as the reverse complement.
AACAAATTTATTTTAAAACCATAAAGCAGTATGTTGTTATGCGTTCCCTTACTTTTATATGATCGATGTAAATATCGAGACTTTTTCGCAGTGAAATAATCCTAATTTTTAAAGAATTTCGAATTATCATATTATTTTGTGTTTATTTTTTATTTAGTTTATTTAACAAACGGGATATACGAAACGGTGACTCTGCCGAAAAATCTCTGCTTATTTGGACAATCCCAACAAACACAAAGTAACAAAATTTATAGACCATAAAACAGTCTGCCTAATGAAGTCGGTCCTAGTATGGATTTATAAAAAGAACAGAAACTGGGGAAGCAATGAACACACTGATGACTACACGATATCTAAAAGTACAAAGAAATCTAGATGCTTGTTTCGTTGACTACACAAAGGCTTTTCATCCTATCAAACACAACAAATTGATAAAAATTTAGGCCATAGGTGCATAATAGATCCTACATCAGATGATCCTGCATTTATTGGCAATGGTATACAAGTGTTTAATATGGTGAGTTCACACATGACAAAATTTGTAGAGGTAATGGACTTTGATAAGAGCTACAACCTTGTAATTATTTGCGCAGAACTAACTGGCAGCAATACAGACAATTCTCAAACTGAAAGCGGAAGAGGTACGGCCCTCTCAATAAGAGAAAGATAGGTCTTCCAAGAATTCGCTCTCCAGCGAACTCTATTTCTCGCTAGTGCTTTGATTTCAAGCAAGGATTTTCCCACTCTTCCCTTCGTCCAGTATTATACTTTTTTAAGTTTTCTTAGGTCTGCCTACTTTCTACCTTGAGGATTTCATTCCAGCACTGTCCTGGCAATGCCATTATCACCTGATAGGAAGGAAGGGCCTGGTGCTTTACAGACGGCCTTCAACCAGTCTCTTCGAAGTGCCCTCTGTGTATCTTCCATCTTTGGTATATATGATCGACATTTCTCACATGGGAAATAAAATGATCTCATCCCAATACCTCTTTTCAAAAAGGGAAACAAATCGGACCGGAAAATTACAGAGGAATTAATTTATTAAACAAAACACTAAAATTAACAACCAAAGTGATAACAAATAAACTGAATGAAATTATAACACTAGCAGAAGAACAACAAGGTTTCAGGTCGGGAAGATCATGCACCGACGCTATATTTATAATGAGGCAAGTTCAAGAGAAATCATTAGAATACAACGAACCGGCATATCTATGTTTCGTAGACCTTACGAATGCATTGACCTAGTCAAATTAAAAGACGTTATCCACTTACTGTACGCAAGAGAAATACCTCTAGAAATAATCAAAACTATCGAAAATAATATACCAAAACAACACAATAAAAGTAAAAGTAGAAGAACTAACCGATCCTATTGAAGCTGACAATGGGATAAGACAGAGATTCCCTGAGTCATCTATGGTTCAACATGATTATGGATGAAATAATAAAAAAATAAGAACTTAAAAAGGATACCAAATGGGAGAAAAACAACTTAAAATAATCTGCTATGCAGACGACGCAATACTACTCTCTCAAACTGAAGATGATTTACAACGTATGCTGCACCAATTTAATATAACCGCCAGAAAATTTAACATGTTAATCTCCCAAAAAAAAAAAAAAAAAAAAAAAAAAATGCATGGTTACAATAGCAAATTTACTAAGATGTAAATTGGAGCTGGAAGGTCAGGTAATAGAACAAGTGATGGAGTTTAAATATCTAGGCATCACATTATCTAGCTACGGAAAGCTCGAAACTGAAGTGGAAGATCAAGTGAATACAGCAAACAGAGTCGCAGGTTTAGTATCTAGAAAGGCAGAATTTACAAAACAGTTATCAGACCAATGACATACGTGGCAGAAAGACCTGACAGAGAGGACAAAAAGTATGTTAGAAACAGCAGAGATGAAAACACTTCACTAGGATTACAGATCGCTAATGCATGAAGAGATTAACATTTTCAAAACCAAAGGGCACAAGAAATTGAGGACGACCACGAAGGAGATGGATTGATGATTTGGAAGAAGACTTACAGATTCTAAGGGTCAGAAGATGGAGGGAAGTTGACAGGAATCGACAGGAGTGGCGACTTTTTTGTGAGCAGGCCAAGATCCACTACGGATTGTCGAGCCACTTATGATGATGATGAAAAATATTTTTAATACTAGGCTTTCTTTTGTGTATTGCAGTAAATGAATAAATAATTCTTTGAATTACTTCTTGCACAAACTCATCAATGGAACCTTTGAAAGTTAAAAGGTTTCTTAATGCTTTTAAAACGTTTATTAGGAGATTTTTTATAAAAAAATTGCTTTATAATACATAAAAGTAACTAAACAAAAATATTGTCCAATTTTTCTTTTAAAAAACACAAATTTTACTATTATATTAAATAACACGAAAGTTACTTATATAGTCTGACGAAAAATCTATGTAATCATCTTGTTCGTCATTTGCATCTTCTCTGGAAGACTCAGCAGCAGTGTTTGCTTTTTCCTTTCTTTTTATTGCAATTTGTGTCATGCGGCGAATCATTATAAAAATTATAGTAAATGGAGAGGAAGGGGTATGAATTTTATTAGCTAAAGTTCAGTGTATATTCTCAATCTGATTACCACATATTTCAGTAGCAACGACTTATTTTGTTTATGAAACTTTTCAAAAGTCTATCGTCTAAGTCAATATTGCTTGTTTCTACTTAACCCATTTTCGGCCAATGGTGCGTATACGCACCATTACCTTTTAGATTTTTTTTTTTTTTATTAAAGCATTTCAACAGAAAACCTCATTGCGGTAGTTTAATATACAACCTTTAAACATTTAATTCAATATATTATCTTTCTATTTTTATTGTTTCCTTGCTTTCTGTGAATTTTTTAATATAGTTCATGTTTACCATTTTAAAAATGCCTAGCCATAACTTCAAAAATAAACTATATGATACATTTTTGTTTGGACGCTTTTTATTTATTACTGTTCTGAAAAGATAAACAAATCTATGTATAAGTCATTTTTGGTGATAAGATATTTATTTTTCTAAGAAACAGATTGTCATTATATAGTGGTGCGTTAGCGCACCGTTGGCGGAATCTGTGAATAAGTACGCAGCAACTCGACAGATCTTGTCGGCTCATTCTTTAGTAGTTATAGTGGTTAGTTATGCGGTAGATTTCGTATCGACAAGAACTAAGTATACACGTGCTGTTTATTACTGAATTTAGCTATGCCAAAAAGACATATTTTGACCCATAGGGAGCTAGAAAGTGCGTTAGAAGAAATTGTTAATGATTTAGAAATAGAACGAGGTATGTTGATATAATTTTTTATTTTTCGTGTATAAATAACATCATAAATTTTGATAGGATTTGTGGATGCTGTCTATATACCACCTAATGTAGACGAGTTGACTGATGAAGAGGATATTGACGAGAATTTACTTATGAATGACGAATCAATTGATAAAGAAATAGCTGGTACCTTGGAAATTGAGGTTGATATCGATAATGACATTTGCGATGAGCCTGAAGAACCTGTGCCAGGAAAGAAAAGACGATTTTCTGGTAAAAAAAAGAGGGAAAATATAGAGTGGGAAAAAAAAGAAGTTGTTTATACCCATTTACCTACCTCAAATGAACATAATAGTCTACAACAAATAAAAGACGCACTGGAGGGCAAAACACCATTGGAAATTTTCTTAATGTTTTTTGACGAAGAACTTTTGACCATGATAGTTGAGTTTTCAGTAAAATATGCTCGTGATAATAATCGTCAGGATTTTAAATTTTGCATAAAAGACTTAAAAAAATTTCTTGGTATTTTGATACTATCGGGTTACCACATATTACCGCAAACAGATTTATACTGGAGTTTGGACGAAGATAAGGGTTTGCCTATTGTAAGAAAATGTATGAGTAGAAACATGTTCAGGAATATCAAAAGAAATATCCATCTATCAAACAATGCAAATCTCAATCAAAATGATAAATTCGCAAAACTTCAACCATTTTTTGAAGCCATAAACGCTAGGAATAAACAGTTTGGAATATTCGCCCACAATCTATCGATCGACGAACAAATGGTACCCTATTTTGGTCGCCATTCCTGTAAGATGTTTATAAAAGGAAAGCCGGTAAGATTTGGTTTCAAGTTGTGGTGTTTGTGTTCATCAGATGGGTACTTGTTTACTTTTATACCGTACGCTGGAGCAAACACGGAAAAAGAAAAATCTCCACTTGGACTTGGTGGCCAAATAGTGATTGACCTTTTATCTGCACTTGAAAATCCATTGCACCACAGAGTTTTTTTTGATAATTATTTTTCGTCGTATAAGCTTTTCGAAAAATTACAACAGATGAATTATTTTGCTACGGGTACCATTCGAGAAAATCGAACAAATAAAGCTCCTTTAGATGGGGTCAAAATATTAACAAAAAAAGACAGAGGAGCATATGACTATGCTTACAGTGAAAAATCCAAAGTTACTCTGGTTAGGTGGAATGATAATTCAGTTGTTACAGTCGCTAGTAATAATTTTGCTGTTCAACCACTTACAACTGCTAAAAGATACAACCGAAAAGAACGTAAAGATATCCAAATCCCACAACCTGACCTCATAAAACAATATAATAAATACATGGGCGGAGTAGATCTTCACGACAACGCCATTGCTAATTACAGAACAAATATACGAGGTAAAAAATGGTGGTGGCCTCTTTTCATCAATACATTTGATAGCGTCATAACTAATTCGTGGAAATTATATAGAATAGCAAATAGTTCAAATATGTCTCAATTAGAATTCAAATCTTATTTAGCAGTCTGTCTGATGAAATGTGAAGGCGACGCTACAAAAAGTACCAGCATTGGGAGGCCACCAAGAGAACCCGTTCCATCAGAAGTAAGATTTGATAAAATGGGACATACAATAACAAAACATGCCGATAAGACTCGAAAAAGGTGCAAAGAGTGTAAAAATCATACTATTTACCTTTGTATAAAGTGTAATGTACATTTACATGCAGATTGTTTTGAAAAATTTCACAATAGAAATTAAATTAGTTTTTTTTGTTTGTACAAATTATGTTCTTAGATTTGGCCAATGGTGCGTATACGCACCATGTCATAATTCAAACATTTTTGAAAAAATTCCAAATTTTTTTATACTTCTGTTACAAATAGCTCTCATTAACATAGAAAAATAAAACTTTACTAAAAATTAACGATTTTTTCTTATTTTGGCCAGAAATGGGTTAATATTAGTTATTAAAGCGTGTTTTATTTTAGGGGAGTCGCGATAACATGAGTATCGTATTAATATTGTTTCCTGGTGCCCCCACACCAACTCCTGAAGCTGTGATGGCTGAAAAAGAACTAGATGCAACCATTGAAAGGCATGTCAAAGGTAAGAAAGTAGTTGTGGCTTGCGACGATGAGATAATTATGCTTGACATATATTTTTAGAGTTCTTAGAACAAGGTGATAAACAATTTAGTGAAATTCTTCATAGTCTTATGTCAATTCATGTTGAAGGATTGCCACCTGGAGGAGGGTGGGCTTCGAAGTAAGTATATATTTTTACTAATGCTTTAAAAGTATGCAATTTCAGAAACTAAATTTGTACTTTACCCTTAATTCAAGGCTGTTAGAGGTGACCGGGGTTTGTTGTTACAATTTTTACATTTTATTTTTTTGTGCATTCAATATGTAAAATAGACACCTCATAAAAATTGGTGTACGAAGCACTCACTTCGATATAATTATTTTAAATATTAGATTTACAAGAAACTTGCCACTTTTAGGAAAAAAGTATATATATATATATATATATTTGTTTAGTCTTGCAAATTGTATCAAATTACCCCCAATTAGGTAAGTTGTTACATGGCAGGGGCAAATTGTTACACTAGTAAGTTTCATACATATTTTTTATTAAAATACAAACTAGTATGCGACATTTTTAAAAATTATTTAAATCAGTTATTAGACTAGTCAGACTGGCAATGTATGCATACAAAAATTGGAGAACCGTCACTGCTATGTTCATGTGCGTACCCCTTACAGTCTACATATTGCACCCATTTGTCTTTTGATTTTGAGTTAGTGTATGAATCACAACATATAATGCAGAAACATTCTTCATTTTCTTCATCGCCTTCTTTTGAAACAATTGTCCTTTTGACTTTTTGTTTTCCTTTTTTATTAGCTTTTAAGTTTCTCAGTTGATCTTGCTGTAATAATGCTTGCTTTCTAGGCATGTCCGTCAAAATATCCCCGAATCCCCTTTCCAGGTATGTCTTCGTTTCCTATTTTGTGCAGTATTTTTTCTGGGATGAGCGTTAGGTATAGGACGAATATCTTTAGGACTAATAAGTCCTGTAACTAAAGCACGAGAAGTTGAAGGTTGTGGATCCTGGTCTGGTTCCTTGTTGATAACTTGTGGTGGCGTACTTAACGGTGTTAAGGTGTTCGTATATTTTGTGTGGCTGCTTGTGACTGAAGCTTCATATTTTCTTGCGGCTCAGATCTATCCATCGAGCAAAAAGACAAAAGAGGGAATCTAATCGTTATGAAAAGGCGACAAAAAAAGTGGCCTCTGATGGCGGACATATACGGAAATGCGAATGCGCCAAATTTAAATTTTCCGACACTTATTAACAGTAGCTATAAAATAGTTTTCAGAATGTGTCTTAGACGAGAAAATTTTAATTATATATTAACGATAACAGTCTAAAATGTGAAACAATTGTTAAAAAATATATAAATATAAAAATCAATATAAATAAGATTTCATGTGACAGTTAGGACACATAATAACATAACCCAACTAAATTTGATTTCTTAAACAAGGAAAGACTCTTTCTTTGTTTAATTTGGCCTCTCAAGATGGCACTTCCTGTCTAACAATATTTTTGCCCCCACTACCTTTACATTCCCTCTTTTGTCTTTTTGCTCGATGGATCTATCTGTAATGGATGATGGCAGAAAATCTTCATCATTAAACACATCCCTATTAAAGGGGAAAATGCCAGTTACAACCGGACTGGATATTTTTTGGAGTTACAGCTAACGGCAAAGCATTTTCAACAACTGATGGAATGTTATAAATTGTCATTGTAACTCCTGGATGAGTTTTCATCCAGCCATCCATCTGACTGCTAATAAATTTTTTTAATGATCCAAACACCGATCTGTCCCAAAGGTTGCAGTCGGTGAGAGCAATGCGGAAACAAGGTCAAGAGAACAATGCCATTTTCCTTACAATAATCTATTACCTCAACCGACAAATGGGAATCGTGATTGTCCAGTATTAATAATACTACACTTTCCTTAGAACATTTAATATTCTTATGAAAATGTTTCACATAAACTAAGAATTCCACTTTCGTCATCCATCCAGAAGGATTGATCGTTCCTATACATCCTGGTGGTCCACTGGGAATAAAATGTTCTCGATAATTTTTCCGCGGAAAAATGAACATTGGCGGTACTGAGTTTCCACTGACATTCACTGCCAGGTACACTGTCACCAATGTTCCTCGTTCCCCCGAAGTGACCGCCCCCACTTGCTTCACACCTTTTGATGCTATTATTTTTGCAGGTTTTTGAACTGTAGTTACCCCGGTTTCATCTAAGTTGTAAATATCGTTTGCCCCAAGATTGTGCCTATTTAATACATTATAGAGTTCGTCAAAGAATAAATTTACATTGTGCCTATTAAAGCTTGTGTCGCCCTAAGCTCATAGCCTGAGTGGTACGGATAGATAACTCATTGTGGCGTTTTAAAAAATTTGTTAGCCAGTCAGCAAATGCAGTCTCAAATTTGGTCCAGTTGTCAGGAAGAGTTACGTTATTTTTTAAAGCAAACTGAAAAGCAAGCTGTTTAAGATCTTTTGGGGAAAGACCATGATATATCTTTAAACATTCAGTAACATAAGAAGCTAATTCATTTTCTTGTAGATCAGAAAAGATCTTCCGATTTTTTAAATATCCTGTGGGCATGGTATTAGCATTGAAAAAAAAAACAAATTTTAACGAGGCATGTGCTATACATCTGTTCATAGAAAAAAAATGTAAGATTTTACTACACTCACTATCAAGCCCAATTTTCTGGATCTTTTTGACGTATTTCTGAAGCATCATAAAATTAATCCCGGATTCATCCGCTACTGGTCTAAGAGGTCTTTCATTTTCTATCACCTTTGCTGTGGCGTTTCACCACGCTTAGTTTTTTTCTTGTGCTCAGGTTCTAATTTTGATCTATTAAAAATTTACAATTTTATTTACAACAAAATCTAGGTTACTAATAAACCTACACACAAATTTCTTGAGATGGGGCAGGTTGTTACAGTAACAACTTGTCCCTTGAAAATAGTAACAACCTGCCCCAGGACGCCATATTAAAAATAAATTGTAATTACTCATCAATCCCAAATATTTAATCTTTATGTATAGACAATAATAAAGCTAACAGTCAATAAAACCTGCTGTGGAAACAATAATTTACCTTACCTTGTAACAATAGAACCAGCAAAAATTTAAACAATGTCGGAAAAATTACTATTATTTCTTTTAAAAGCACTCTTATTCACTTCCACTTAACGTTATTCACTTTTCAAAGAATTTATATATGTTTTATTTTGTTATATATTTTCGGTAAAATTGGGTCTTGATCGGGGATATGAACTTTCTTACATAAATAGATATAATTTGTGGCACTGAAATAGTTATTTAACCAACAAGTGTATTAATAAGGGCGATTAACAATTGAGATATATTAACGCGCGAGCTTCGCTCGCGCGTTAATGTTCGAGATTGTTAATCGCCATTTTAATTCACAGTTCGTTACAAAACTTTTGTGTCGACCGAACTTTTCAGAAATAAAAATATCTTAGTTTAAATTTTTATTTACTTAACGATAAATAATGATATACAATGACAGACAGTACTTACAGTGGCTATGTCATTTTAAATAATTTTTTAGTGGGAATATAAATAGGTACCTATATGTTTGGTTGCCTACACCACAGGTCACTGTCAATCACAGAGCGTTAAATGTGGTTAAATTATTATACAAGCAATGTATGTTGTGTTGCCTATAATAAAATCGTTCATTAATAGAAAATCATTTATTAATAGGGGTCATTAATCAATGATTTTGAGGGTGTTAAAATTAATCATAAATGGATGGTTGACGGAAAAGGTCATTTATTTTTAAAAATTCGAAGATATTAGTCCAATTACTTCTTTAATATTTAGAATATCTTTTCACATTTAGAATACTTAATTATATGTTTAATGTTCGAAGTTAATATGATGAGAAGAACGCATAAGTTTAATTTCACGTAAGAAGAAGGTAAAGAAGATTTAAAAAAGCATAAATGTCCTTAATAGTTTGTATAATTTGGTCACCTATTTTAATAATTCATTTTGATATCAATTTGTTTCATTTATAATCGGCAACGGCCATACCCCACTGAATATACCGGTTCTCGTCCGATCACCGAAGTCAAGCAGTGTCGGGTGCGGTTGGTACTTGGATGGGTGACCGCTTGGGAACACCGCATGTTGTTGCCTTCCTTTTTTTCTTTTTTTAATTTTTGATATTATTAATTATAAAAAAATCCATTATTCAAAAAGCGATCGCTTACACATTTTACTGAATTTATTGCGCCATAACCGTACGAATGGATATATATACTAGTATGTATGTAGTGCATAAAATGCTAACGGTTTTCGAAATATTGAATTAAATCCGTTCTAAAAAGATCGGCTTATAGTTTTGCTTTCGTATGGCTCCAAGCTCAAGCCCTCAATATAGGCGCCATCTGTCCGTGTTTATTGTGAATTACTGTTGCAATACTTTCAGCCATACCTCACAGACTTTTCTATAGGTGGCACACTTTGGAACTCTCAATTTAAAATATAAATGGTATGTAATAATTACTAAATTTCCTATTTTTGATACTATTATTGTGAATAAATACTGAATTTAATACCTTTTTAATACAATTAAATATAATAAAACACAATTATGTACATAGAAAATACAAAGAAGTACAATTAAATGATTGGTTTACAATAAGTAGTAAGCGTTCCATCGGTAATCGAAACAAAACGTGATCAGAGTGCTACTAAAAACACAAAAATGGTCGGTCTACATTAGATCCTTAAACCACACTAACCAAAGTTCGTTAAGATGTAGTGAGGTATGCACCGCATTGGCTACATCGAGTTAAAGGTGCTGCCATCTCGTTAAGTTGATTAAAATTAAATGTAACAACCTGCCCCGTGTAACAACTAACTCCGGTCTCCCTTACTATAAATTTACAGAAGAGTCCTTATATTTAATTACTTTGATCACAATTGTTAACAATAATTTTGTTTCAGACGTACGCTAGTTGAAAGAATTTTCCAGGAATTATGTCCCGAACAAGCAGAATCTATAAGTCAAAGTTGTGATTTTTCTTTTAACTATTAATTTCGTGGACTGATTTTTATTTACCGTCAAAATTTGTTACTGTAAGTTGAATTGTCATTTTCATTGTTGAACTAGAAATTAAAAAAAAAATAGATAATGGAGAAGCGTTACTTATCAGTTAAACAGGGTACGAATTCAAGGAGAGATATCGACGGTTTACCCAACAAAAATGTACAATTCTAGGATAGGGTTATAATTTTTTATTAATCGTGATTTTTGTTTTTTTGTAATTTTCATTGCTGCCTTCAGGTTGTATTATGGATGTAATAAGTCTAGTTTTCCCCAATAGGTACTTGGTGAACTCGTGGTTTTCTTTATAAAATTTACATAAACTTTGAGAAGTCTTAAAATAAACAGAAATAAGAGGTAGAAAGCTTAAACTTATGGAATGACTGTTATAAAGTTGTATCGTCTAATTTTGATATTTTTTGCAGATTTTTATTTATTTACTAATATCTTTGTGTTTAACTCTTAATATTTGATTTATATCAATTTATATTATTTATTTACAAAAAGAATATATATCTACAACCTTAATAGTTTATAAAAATTGCAATTAATTTGTACTTATGCATGTTAGTAATTTATGTTTAATTAATGCTATTTATCTGAAAGAAGCCCGTTAAAATATCTTTACTCTCGGAGTAAATTACACTGGTCAACAAAAATGAACTTTTTCTGATATGGATAGAATATGGTGTTTATTATGTACAATATCATCAGAAAGCCGAAAATCTACTTGAATTTTTTCTATCACACTTTATTTGCTACAAAGAATTGTGCATTGTAGGGGAATGCCTTTTTCCATGTCTACACCATCTTTGTGGAACCGTTCTCCATGTACATCACTTAAGAAACCTAAATTTTCTCGAAAGAAATTCAGATGAGCACCCAGGAGGTAAATTTTTAGAGACATGTTACATCCTATTTCTCTGTAGGCAGTAAGTAATTCAGTGACAATTACAAGATGTTTGTAATTGCCAGCTTTGACATTGCGAAGAAAATTGGACACAACTAATTTAAAAACTCTCATTGGGCCTGTGAAATTAGATAGGATTTTGAGGAACATTCTGGCTCTTGAAACATTGGTTCGTTGTCTATTTCCTCTTCTAATTGTATATCACCAGATGGAACCTTGAAACTTTCAAGTTCTTCAAATGATGAAAGGGTTGCTGGTGTGACCTCATGAATGTTAGGGAAATAAGTCTTCTACTCACAATCCGTAATAGGTTTTTATTGAAATTGAAAAATAAGTGTGCTACCAGTTTCTCTGATAACAAACTTTTGCAGCATCTTCAGACCCTCAAGAAACTAAGGATATCAGTACAAGTTGAAATCCTGATGCATAGATAGAACTTGTACTGATATCCTTAGTTTCTTGAGGGCCTGAAGATGCTGTAAAAGTTTGTTAACAGCGAAACTGGTAGCCCAATCATTTTTCAATTTTAATAAAAACCTATTAGATTGTGAGTAGAAGACTTATTTCCATAATATTCATTTCAAGTTTTTCTTCGCCCACACTTAAAGATACGGAAATACTGATACTGGATACTGCACAGTATTCTTTGACTTTGTGAGACACAAGTAATAAACTATAACATGGGCTATCGGATCTCTCCATATCATTGGTACTGCAAAGTTTAGTCTTACAAAATATATGAGGGACCCATGGCTAATCTTCATATCCTATTTTTTCATACATTTAAAATTAGGAGAATACATTGCTAATAGGTTGCCAATCAAAAAGTGACTGCAAATGTTTTTAATTCAATTAATAGTAATTAATTTTTGAACAAAAATTTTATTACATTCACTTATTTCTTAAATAAAATATGCTGTTCATGACGTATATAGCGCGCAACGACACTGGTTTGACAAGTGATAATATAAGGATCTAACAACGCGTGCTTTAAAAACTCGAACAACTGACACTTCAAACCAGTGGCGTTGCGCGCTAGCTTTTTATTTATTTTTGATACTTCGCGTTTTTAACAACTGCCAACCATAATTTGCGACCATTTTTTTCTGGGAAATCTTATATCATCTTATATGTATTTTATTTAAAAAATAAATGAACGAAATAAAATTTTTGGTCAAAAATTAGTTACTATTAATTGAATTTAAGTTTTTACGGTCACTGTTTGACTGACACCCTATTATCAATGTATTCTCCTAATTTTGAATGTATGAAAAATGTAAGTTTGATTAAATAAGTTATGAATGTAGTGATCTTGCAGTGGGATTTTAGACATAAGCTCTACACACAATTGGGGTGAGAGTAAGTTTTTGCGGTTTGAAAGTTGGTTCCTCATACATAACAAAAATTATCCTGATTTACACACTGCCTAGGCATTTTACTTTGTTGGTAATTTATAATCAATCACAGTATACTATATAAATAAACAAAACAAATGTGAAACACAAACACTTAACACGTTTCGCGCCACGACAATAGAAAATGTACTAACTTCATACGCCGATAAATACATGTATAAAATCGGATGAACTGTGTACATCTTACATATAATAGAAATCAACAGATTAAACTTGTCTAAAACTGATATATTTGTCCTGCGAAGACAATATAAACAGTGGCGGCTCGGGCCAATCGGGCTCTCTTATCTACCCATTTTCAAGATATAATTGCTGGTTACTCAAGATTGGTGGGTAATATATACATTTTGTTTTTACTTTTGATTTTAGAATGTCGAAACATATTGGAAATAGGTACCAAAAAATCTCCATGTCACAAAATATGTGTTGACCAGTGTTATTTGCTCATGCATGAAAATAATTATAGAGGTCATTCAATTACATATATTTAAGAGCCTCAGTCTACCCTAGTATACTTACAAAACAATAGTAGCTACAAAATAAGTGTTTTCTATATTTTACTTTTGCTTTTGCTTTTTCGTTGTTTACTCAGCATAAAGTAGAACTTAATTTCTAGGATTATCCTTCTTAGACCTGCTGTCTAGTGTACCGCTTTTCTATGACTCCGCCTCCAGGTGTTCTGATTATACGTGCAATTCTGGTTTCTTTTGATTAACAGCTTATTTTTATTAAAGTATTTATTTTTCAGAATATTAATTATCCATTAATTCAAATTCATAGGAAAATAATCTCAATGAATGACCAAAAAAATAACCATATAATAATTTTAGTTATCAAGTAAATCGGGAAATAACGGGTTTTCCATGCCTCTTCTTCCGTAAGAGTATTGCTGTAATTTAAAAAACAATCAGGTACTATAGAATATTAATATTAAGAGAAAATTTGTTACGTTAGCCACAAGGTGGGGTCAAAAATCGGAAATGAACTAAATATAAGACTAAAAGTAGTCTTACATAATAACATCCACTATCAATTACGAAGACGTGATTACTGAAGGTAGACGGGTTGAAAATTCTACACATTGATCGTGCATGTCAAAAATTGTATGTGGTGAGGTCGTCGACAAACTCACCTTGTGGTTGTAATATTGACAATTTTATAAATTTCTGTCGTATAATTTAATGCTAGTACCCACCCAACATAAGTTTTTTTATTGTTCAGAAGATAGTATTAGTTTCATGTTGTGAATTTAGTATATTTGTATAAACCGAAAAAATTTCTGTTCATTTTATGACTACGATGAATTTGATATGGTGTGTATAGCTAGTATCTAGTCATTTGATTGATGTCGAATTGGATTGTGCCTAATTCTCATTGGACAATAGCGACGTCTGTATCCATTTATTACGGAAAAATAGACATAGCTGTATATTTGTCCTAGACCTACAGGCGCATGCGTAGTGGTGTTGAAAAGATGTGAAGTTGAAATTTGATCCCATTTTTAACCAAAGCATTTTTCGGTTAATTTACATTACATATTTTATTTAATTAACGTAACATTAAGAGTGAAAAGTTATAATATTTCACTTAATGTAGCAAACACTGCATGAGAGGTTATAATCAAAATAATCCAAGAGTTGTAATAACTCGCCATTTCTTCAACCTGCGTAAAGTACAGCTACAATATCTAGTTTTAAAATCCAACTTCACTTTAAATTTGGATTATGCTATTTTCAATTCTAGATTATGAATATTATGTTAGTTCTGGTTCTGATCAATAACAATTGTGTTTTACTTTTAGTAAGTAGTAGTAAGTAATTTGTGAGTCTTTATACTCACAAATTTTTCATTACAGAAATGTCATGTTATATTAGGAAATAACATTACAGACAAAATAATATTAATAATAAAAGACTGTAATGGCTTTATAAATTCAGAAAGAATGCTCTTTTAAGTTAAAAGTTGTGAAAATATGAAAATAAGTCTTATGCTTTTTTTGATACTTCTAACGTATGTTAACTTTTTAAAAGATGAATTTTTTTATGTAGATCCAGTAAAGGGGTGATTTGGTCTTGTAAATCGTTCCATATTGCGATATGAAAGCCTATTATCCATTTCGGAGCTACGTTTCTTAAATGATCAGGATCTAAAAAAATCTATTTAAGTATTTATGGCGTTGGTGGAGCAACGTGCATCCAAATTTGGCGTTTGATAATCACATTTGCTCCTCTCTATAAAAGCAGCATTTGGATTCTGGTTTTGATTCTAATCCTCTCTCTTAACTTAACCGAAGAATTGTGTTTTATTTTAGAATGATACGTAAAAACTCGAGTTCACCTTGCCCTGTTAGAATATGCGCTATAATAAAATAAGGGATTGAATTTTTGTTATCAATGTCTTTATTTTGAAAAGTAACATGTACCTATATGAAAACAGGATGTGAAGAATCGCTACATATTTTTTATCAAATATTTTTTTTATAAAAGACGGTTAAACTTGGGGGCCTGTAGCTTTTTTCTTTTTGATATGAATTTTACAAATATGCACAAATGCCAGTTAACATCTTGGCCAGACTTAACTTTTTCAAACTTTGTATCTTTGGAATTCAGGTATTTTTTCAGATATTTAGATTGACCTCAATTTTTTTAGAGTATGTGTACAGTAGTAAATTATATTTTTAAATAAAATTGATTCCATTAAAAATGTTTTTTCTTTTTTTCCAAACCGGGGTGAAGAACACAGTTTAGGTGGACTAGATGATATTGGTTCAGCCAAGCTTATAACACATTAAAAACAAACCAAATATTAGAAGTCGGCCGTTTAGAAATAGCCGAACCTATCAAAAAAGGTCATCCAATTAGTCAAAATAACCTTAGATACAACAACAAAAGGAAATCGAATGAAAATTATTGTGTTTGAATTAAAGGTTTAAAAAGAGGATTCTTTCCAAACAAAATCGGTGTTTGGCTTTTACAGATAACATAACAATATTAGTAATGGAATGAGGGAACTATAGACAGAGAAGACGAAAGATAATCACAGCAAGCAAAAAATTGGACCTAAAAAGAAATCAGGAACTAAATAGTTTTCACCCTAATTCGGCTTTGGAAGGAAAGATAGTTGAAGTTAGTATGCAATTGGGAAGAAGATAAAGAAAGTATATAATAAAAGGGAAGAAAGAAAGACTAAGTAAGCTAGAGAGACAAAAGAAAGATGGGATTCGACAGCTAGGAAAAAGGAATAAAATATCAAAGTTTTTTTGTTGAAATAATTGGGTGTGAAAGAATGAGAGCTAGAGAAAATAGAAGCTTAAATATAACCAGATAGAGATCCTGAACAAACCAAAATGACCGCCAGTTAATTTAAATTTCAGCAAATTAACCAATCTGTGGGTTAACTCAATTAATGTTTTGTATCCTTAAACTAACTACCCTGTCAAGTGAAACTGAAAAGAGATATGTAATTAGGCAAAGTAAATCTTAAGCCATTTATTAAAATTATTTGAGACAGACAATGAGATACATCTGATTAAATAAAAAAATTAAAAATTCTGGTTAGGTTATTGTTGAAGACTGTCATGATTGATCAACCACATCAGTGTTTGGAATCACCACACCATGGTGAAAATCAGTCTATTTTCAGAACCATAAACCATTTATGGTGAGAAGAATGTAGAAGTTAAAGCATCCAAAAAGTAAACCCAGTTACTTATGTAAAAAAAGGACGAAAAATTGCCATAATAAAAAAATCGTGAAACAATAAAATATGGTTTTAGGATTTAGAAAAGTAAAACAGATAATTCACCGGTATGGTCATTTTTTCAACATGATGGGACTGTTTCCACCAACAACATATAGAAGACAGAATTTCATTCTTAGTGGTCCGTAGAAAGTAATCAAAATTCCGCTTTTTACAGAACTAAAGGATATCTAGAAGTGAGAACTAATATATTTTGTAGAGGATAACATACACTGTATACATTACAGTCAGTGGTATTAGAGATTTAGGTATAATTTTCTATGGTCACCTTTGAGTCTGCAGCGGCTTCTAGCCAATATGAGAGCGAAGGTAGATGTGATCTCGTATTATTTGGTATTACAAGGCACTATCAACTAACACAGTCCTCGTAAATGATATTTGTCTAGTCAATAAAGGTCAACAACACTACTTAAAGCAATATACTGAATGAACTTAATTACACCTTGTTGCAAGCTTATCTCGCTTGCAAGTATAAGGACAGGATCTTCACAATTTTAAGCTAATAAAAATTTATGATAAGAGGTCAACTTTATAGTTGTCACAGAAGTGATCGATCAGAGGTTATCAAACGGTCGATCGAGAGCTACCGGTAGCTCGCGACAAGAAACTCACGATGTGTAAATAGTTTTTATTGATAAAAAACTATCGTGTTGTCCAATAAAATATAGCTAAAACTTTACTACTTTTAAGGTGTTGGGGCGTTGTTTGCACACGACAACGCCTGTCTGATACCTCTAGGCACTTCGTAGTTCTCGCACGCCCCGCCCATGCGCTGGTGTTTCTTTTATCCGCGAACACGACCTTACGTTGCCAGACGTCAGCCCCCACAGGAGTCGCCTGTGATGTGGTGTTAAATTTAGACCCCGGCTTATTCTAGTGATACACTTCACCCCTAAACCCTATTTATAAGGTATCTCACTCTAGGTTTCAAAAAGTTTATAGGTGCTCACTGCTAAGAAAATTTGGCGACCTCTATGATAGGTTAATCAAAATTTTTAGTTAATTTTTATTTGTCCACTTTACATTAAAAAAAAATAAGAGAGAACATCCTGCTCAGTTTAATTTTCTTTAACTTGTTAGTTTATCAGATTAAGAATAATACTAAAATCATCCGTTAAAAATCAAACTTTATTCGAATAAGTTTCTTAGCAATATAATCTTATGAATATCTATAAAATATATAATTTTCTTAATTAGTATAAACTTGTAAAACTTCATACATAATATGTATTTTAAGTCTGGAAACGCTGTACAGAACTAAAGCTACTATGTGTTCGCAAGGTAGACCAAAAATTGTATATGTAATAATAAAGAAAAGTGAATAATACATAATCAAATAGCATCGATGATTTTGACTTAATAAAACTAGTATTCAACAGAGATAGAAAGTCTTTTCCATGTGTTATTTAACTGAATTTCATAGTGTAGCCCCCAATTCAATGGCGATCAAATTTGCACAACCGGGGCTGTTGTAAAAATAGTGTTATTTCATGTGCGATCGCCTAAAAATAATGTATGGGTGATCCATCTGCAAAGCAGCTTAAGTTTGTGCAATTTTATCGCAAGTATATGTGACCTAATAGGTAATAGGTATATCGGTTTGATTGCAAACTTCGGTCTGGAGGATAGAAAAACTTGTATTAAACATGTTTAGATCGAAATGGATTAACTAATCAATGAATATTGTGTTCTTTGTACGTATTTAACTAAATTTCCTGTTCTTTCCTTGTTTTTTTTTTGTATCTATCCTTCTTATGTTTCTTACCGCTATGAACGATCCCGCCCATAATATACCAGGACTGAGCAATGGCTACTTCGAGTAACATAGTGTATCAGCGTCCTAAGTTTACTTCTTACTAATTTAGTTCACTATGTATGATACACTGTGACCCTACAAAAGTTCAACAAACTAGTCTTTCAACAAGCCAATCTTTAAAAGTAAAGAAAATAATTCTGTGGTAATAGTAAAACAAGACTGTTAGTGACGATCCAGATGGGTCCTTTTTAAGAATATATTTGGTGCTATTAACTTTTGCTTTTGAATAGCTTTTTTGAAATATGTTTACGAGTTTCATTCTAAAAGCTTACAAACCGAGTCTCTTGTTTTAGAAGGTTTTTAGCGGTCCATTGGAACGATTCAGAACCATTTCTAAATAACAATATTTGCAAAAAAATGCTCGAAACGGTTACACTAGGTAGTGTTCATAACATGAGTTGTGTAAGCCCTAGGCCCCTTTAAGTTTATATGTATATCAATTCGTTCGCAGACGAAAAGATCTGTATACCAAAGAAAACATGTATAAACAAATTTGTCGTTTCAACAATTTGCGTCTTCAATAAAAACCTGAGTACGCGAAACTTTAGTCTACCTTGAAACAGTGATAAAGTTATTTATAAAAGATTCATGCATAAAATGTAGTTAAATTTATTTTTAACATTTTGGCAAATGATTTTTTACCAAATAAAAATATAAGATTAAGCGGTTATAAGTTATCAAAAAATGTTAAGTATCGATTTTTGTGGAATGTTTTTATTTGTTGTCTTAAACTCATTGGCCAAAAAGGATTCATTCAAAATTTTCTCTAAATATGTCAACTATTTTCGGAGAATTAAAGAGCTTATTTCTAAAGTGTCTTAAATAAAAAAATTACAATCTTTCGGTTTGCATATTAAGCTTTAGACGTTGCTAGAAGAATGTGTTATGCTTTTAATTGTAAACTCAAATAGAAGATTGCCACAAGTGCTGATGATATTGCTATAAAGGCAGCAGGCAACAGTTATAACGAGTCGACGAAAAAACTACAGGCAACCATTAACCAAGTAACAGAATGGACCAATAAATGGCGAATAAAGCTTAACGAATCTAAATCTGTCCATAAATGCTTTACAAATAAAAAGATAAAAGAAATCAACTTTACAGAAATCATGAACCAGGAAAAGTAAAAATGATCTCCCTGACCTTTCCAAAAATTTTTGGATGTGGTCGTGTCCCAACATGTCTTCATACTTATCCCGTCTAGAAGTGAAAAAACGAAGAATCCAGAAGACACGAGCCATTTAAACGTCATGGACAGAAAATCAACGATTTTTTAAAGATAACTTTATATTGAGTTATGAGTATTTGAAGGATTCTAAGACAAAATGTAATCAGCAAATGACTGACTGACAATGGTGTTTAGTTCTTTATTTTAAATCTTGATGGTGAAAGTGGTTTGGATTCTGGGCCTAGCTCTATATCACTGTGGTCATCGTTAAGTGAGTTATTGTTAACGATAGAAACAATGAAATATGAGTAAATAACTTGGGTTATTAATTAACTAATAGTAATTAATATGAAGCTGTTTTTGCTGCTGTTAATGGAAGTATTTTTGTGTTCTTCTTATAATTTTTAAGTTATTTAATTAAAAGAATATATTGTCTGACGGAACTTGTTTTCCTGCCTGTCTGACGGGTGAAAATTTTCGGGAATATTAGAGGACCAGAGAATTATCAGAACCAAAAAAAGTCGCAGAGGGACTCGGCCTAATGAAGTGATGCCCAAAGTTTGGAGAGGGTATAAATCATAAATTTTTTTGACGACGGGCATTCTAACTGATATATTCTCATTAACACTAACAAAAAATGTGAGTGCTGCTGAGAAATCTAAATTTGCGCTGCAGTAGGTCCATAGCAGATCGGCATACCTAAGCCACTATTGCAACGTGGCCAATTCTAACAGCACGGCTTGTGAAATAGAGTTGGCTTGGCTGACATATCAGTATTGGTGTGTTATTTTATTCCGGTTATTTGTATAAAAGAAAAAATTGCTATTTTTGAATAAACAGTCCGTGATAATAGTCGTACGGCGAAAAAAACATCTCGAATGTCTACATATGAATAAAATTATATTATTACTTTACCGGTACAAGGACATAGTTCGAAAAATGTTTCGTAAAATGGAGCAAGCCTTGCTGCTAACTGATTGCCATGTTATATTTGCAAATTTTGGTGATGTGCATATACTTGATAAAGAGTTGTTTCCGTATAACTAGAAAGAATTCGGTGGGGGTCACATCAAGCCCACAATGGATATCCATTTTAAAGAAAATTAAAAATCGATCTTACAAAAGCAAAAGTCATTTTGGCGGAAAATTCTATCAGTTAATACAAGTAATGAGAGTGAAAACTCCACTTCTGGTGATGATCGAGAAAAGAAATCACCCGATGCACCGTGTTTGCATTTATTATTGAATGTCCTAGTTTATTTCATGCAATCTACGTGTCCTTAATAAGTTTTAAACAATTTCTTTCTAAAGCTTCCAAATACTAGATCATGTGACTTTACTTTTAGCATATTAGGAGGTTTAAACTTTTAATCTTTGGTTTTCATATTTCATGGATTTAAGACAATTTGGAATTAAGCTCTTCAATTATATAACAGTTAAAAAGTGAACCACAATTTAAATTATTATGTAGTTACAGGTTTTTATATTTTATTTGAAAATATAAGAATAAACGTGCCATCAAAAAATTGGCACTGATTGTGTATTTATCAAGTAGCATCTCGTAGAATATAACATAGCATTATGCAGTCGGACAGTTCAACCAAATTATAAAAGTAATTGCATTATTTAAGATTATGTTCGTAGTTATGTGCGGTGGTTTTCTAAAAATTACCCCCCAAAAATCACTGGAACTAAATCCCTCCTACGCTCCGTGTTATATACCTTTATGTCAACCTTTAAAAATTTTCCTTCCATGACACGAAAAAACATAATTTTGATTCATCGGCTCAGAATGGGCCATATAAGACTAACTCATAAACATATCAACTTCTCAAGACTCACATTCATCTGTAAAATGTTATTTTGGGAATGATTTAGAAAATGGAAATCAAAATGTTGAATATAAGTTTTCAATTAAAATCGTGCTTAATTCCCATGAAATTTAATAGATATCACAAAAATGCTACAAGAAAGTTTCAGAATCAGGTTTAAATTCTGATGGCACTCTTTCAGCTAAACACATACTTTGAGACTATCCTTATTTCAATAA
Organism: Diabrotica undecimpunctata; assembly: GCF_040954645.1. Taxonomy (NCBI): domain Eukaryota; kingdom Metazoa; phylum Arthropoda; class Insecta; order Coleoptera; family Chrysomelidae; genus Diabrotica; species Diabrotica undecimpunctata. The sequence goes on along the minus strand of NC_092808.1, from coordinate 135,834,089 downwards.
TAAGCGAAAAAACAACATCTGAGTGATATACTCAGTTCGCCAGATCAATGTTGCTACAAACAACACCCCATTTAGACTGGGATCGTAGAGCCGCATGGTCTCACCATTTATAACAAAAAAGTATAACGGTCTATGGTACCTTTTTATTTATGTGTTTGAAGGCACTCAACGTGTTAAACAAAGCTAAACCGTGACGTTGTATGACAGATGTTGAACATTTGGTAGAGGTAATGGGTTTTGACAAGAGCTATGAGTCATGCCGATGCAGTACACAAGTTTGCCTGTTATTTACAAGGTCATAGCTTTTGTCTAAATCCATTACCTATACAGCGGTAACTGAAACCTTGAATACGACAAGAAATAGTGGAAAGGCGGTTGGAAGTTACTAGAATATTCCAGACTAAATAGTTAATACATAAAGAGCCTGACGTGGCATTAGGGAAGTATAATTTTGAAGGTGACGAGGTGTCACGTTGACGTTTTTGGTAAAAATTAAGTTGTATTTGAGTTTTAGCTGAATAAATAAAAGTTTTGATTTCGATTCCACAGTGTTTTTGAATAAAACATTCTTCATTTAGCCACACAGTGAGAACGCTTTGGTCTCTTTTTAAATATATCTGAATGGTATATATCCAATAATCCAGTTGACGAAGGAGATGGAGACCTGACTCTAGTTATCCTGATTAAGAAAAATCAAGTCCAAGTTTTCTTCCACTTTTCAAATCGTATCACTCTCACCGTTACAAGTTTAATCAGTGATCAATACAATTTTTTCCACGAAAATCCAATAAGAGCTTCAATATATTCCTCACCTAAAACTGTCTCTTTTGTGCGATATGCCAAAGATAACATCCCCAAAAAACATCATGAAGTTTATGAAATTTCCTGTGCAGAATATCCAAGATCTTATAGTGGTCAAACTAATCGAAAAATTTAAAACAGAGTCTACGAACATTCAATTTCAGTCTGCAACTTCGATTCGATTTCTACATCATCGTCTTAGCCATCTTTTTTTTTTATAAACCAAGGAATATCCGAGAAGCCATTGGAATCGAAAATCGTATTGACTGTCTAAATGAAAGAGGTACTTTAATTCAAACTACTGCTTACTACCTTCAAGACTGAAACCCTCCTCAAGTAGAATAAATCTCCCTCTGTTGCTTCCAACAATCCACTTCCTGAGGTCAACAAAATTCGAGCCACCCCCACCTAAATACCACGTCAGCAAACCAAGTCACCATGGGCAGAAGTGAACGTGAACTGCGTAGTAGGAAGTACACTGCAGGAGTATTCGGAGGCCCGGATGAAGACTCCAGAAAGAGAGTCGAAAGCTCGGCGTAGTCAAATCCGTGAAACCGCTAGACTGCTTACATCGAAGTGCGCTGGATCCCCTGACCATTGGATTGGTTACTTTACTTATAACAGCCGTAAATGTAAGGCATGAGAAGAAACAACAATGTGAGCTTGTTTTAGTTGTGGCTGACTGTGACAATATATATCATTTTTTTTTAATTAATACTTAATAAATTTTGAAAACAATTCAATAATCGAAAGATTTTTAATATATAGACATTTGGCGAATTGATTATTTGATAGCCTCGGGTGGACAATCAGGTTGATTACTTGGATGCGCTGCTCGAATAGCTGGGTGAGTTTCCAGCTCCCTATCAATTCTTAAAATAGTTGGATAAGGTCTTAAGTCTACGTGGAACCTTCTTGCATTAAAAACTTGAGGAATGAGGCAACAATCAGCTAGTGTTATTTCATCTCCGACGCAATATTTCCCAGCACTAGCAGCTAAAAGTTTTTCGACTGCTTTGAAACCACGTTTAATCCAATGCTTCGCCCATTCATCTTTCTTTTCTTCGCCAACGTGGATAAGAACTGTAAGATTTTGTAATGGCTGGATACCAGATGCTATTACCTCGCATATTTCTCTGACCTAAAACAATGAATATCAAATATTATTATAAAGCACAGTGAGATTATATGTTATAAATAAATTAAAGTTAAATATAAAACTTATAAAACTTATTAAAGTTTAAATAATAAAGATTATTAGTCCTTTTAAAATTCTGTTTGTTCTCCATGTTAGAAAGGATTCTGTTCCTATTGTCGTCTCGGGGGAATATGAAAGGGTCTTAAACACCTTCAGGTCCTCGGGCGCTCTGTAGAGGGCTTCGAATATACTGTCGAGAGCTCTTCTACCCAAGTTTATTTCCAGGATATGGACTTATAGAATATTTATCCTCGGTATCCGCTCCGTGCGTGACCATGGTAGGGGTACTTTGAAACGATGCCAGCGTGCGTAGCGGCGAAATATGACAAAATTGGCCCTACCTTTTTACGCATAAATTTTATCAAAAATGTGTGCAATACATATTGCGTATTCAATTGTGCTAATAATAGCAAAAATAGTAAGTGTAGTTTTTATAGGTTCCCAAAGATTACATATGACTTAGAGAAAAGAAAAAGATGGATCCGTGCCATTAATATGAAAAAGTAAATATCACATAACTTCATTTTTATGCAATTGAAATAGGAAAAATTTAAATAATTTACCTTAAATGATATTTTATAAGGCTTCAAGCTAACTGCAGAGTGCCTGATGACTTTAGCGTTTATATTATAACTTTTACTACTCGTGTTTTTAAATATATGCTCTTTCACGTGAAAAACTTGCTTTGCCAGTACTAGATTTTTCCCTTTCTTTTCCGTTTGTGGTTGAAAAGATATATTATGATGAATTTTGAGAAACCCAGTTTTTAATACTACATTTATTTTGTACATAAACTAAAAAAATATAATAAAATAATAAATATAATAAAAAAGTTAATTATTAATAATTGTCAATTTCGCATGTATTTAACAATGTCAAACATATGTCATATGTTTAACCTGAAAATTGGTAGGTCCAAAACTGTCAGATAAAGGCGGTAGGTGTCGCGTCAGTCACGCACATAGCGAATATATGTATATGTAAACATGTCATGTAAGATATTTCTTACATGACATGTTTCGTACAGGTCGAAATAATAACACCAAGTTGAAGTCGAAAACAATCTCAGCAACAGAGTATAAAAAATACTCAATTTTTTATATACTTCTGTTCTTTGCAGTTTTTACATAAAAACTGGCTTAGTTCTGTTTTTTTTTTATATAAAAAACTGATAGTTTAATTTTCATGGTTCGTATGTTAAACTATTGCTTCACTTTTATTTTTTTATAGCTGCATATTTTTGTAAGATAAATTTTTCTATGGATGTATGGTCATTTAACTGATTTTAGATGAACTGATGATGTGTATGGATTCATATACGAAACGTCTTCTTTAATAAATAATGAATTAGCAAGTATTCTATGTTTTATTCTCCAAATTTTGACCGAAAACCCGCAGTATCCTAGTAAACTACATATTGTATCTAGATTTGACGGTCGTAATACTTTTTATGTTGCTTTCTGTTAGAGAGGGGTTTTACGCTTAGATATATACATTATAATATTTTGACAGATCAACTTAATATCCGGCAAATTCCGCTAAAATAATAGATCAAAGACCTAAATTATTTAGTGTAGTAATATGTTTTTATACTTACTTTTGCTCTTTTGATACAGTCATTGGGCATTAACGGCCTATGGGGTCTGGTTTCTTCCAGATAATGCATAATATTTAAAGATTCTATAAGGGTGGTTCCGTCTATGTGCAAAGCTGGAACCTGTTCCATGGGATTGACATCTCGATAGTCGTTTGAATGCTGTTCCCCTCCAGCTTTTATCAATGAAACTGGTTTGATATCATAGGGGATTTCTTTTAAGTTCAGCGCTAAAAAAGTGCAAAGATTTATAAAATTCGATAAAAGTGAAAGTATGTTCATCAGAATCCAATATTTCAATATCAATGCTAATCATAACGAAAATTCCGAACATAAAAACGAAACTTCTTCGAAAAAAAAAGAACTTGAAGATAATTATCCGGATTTTCCTACAATGAGGGCAATTATATAGGAAGATAATGAATTTGTGGGGGAAACAAGGCACACTCCAGCAGAAAGACACAACACAAAAGGTTATACAAAAAGGTTATAAAACGATAAGGACACGATCATAAACAAACTGAGAGAGTTAAAGACTATTAATACAAAAAATTAACGAAAATGGTGCCATTATGATACTAATAGGGGAGAGTATCTTAATCTTCAACATAATGTCTATGAAACAAGATGAAGAAAACGTCGAATGCGTCGGTAGCTTACCGTTACTCCAAAAAAAATTCCATTTAAGAAATATCCAAAGAAAAACTAAAATTATTATATACAAAACATTACTGAGGCCGGTCCTCACATACGGGTAGGAAACATGGACTCTAACACAGAAGGATGAAAGACTTCTGGGAATATTCGAGCGCAAAATACTCCGCAAAATGTTTTGAGCTATAAACGATCAAGGGCAGTGGCACAAAAGATTTAATTTCGAATTATACCAACTATTTAATTAACCAGATGTAATGTTCATTAAAACACAGCGACTTAGATGGGGCGGACACATAACACGAATGCCTGACAACATGATTACTAAAAAGTAAACGACAGGTACCCCTGTAGGAAGAAGAAGCAGAGACCGACCGCAAATTAGGTGGTTAGATGGAATTGTTGAGAACGATAAAAGTACGCAAGATTGCATACCTTGGACACATACTAAGAAATAATAAATATAGTCTTCTGCAGGTCATCATGCAGGGTAGAGTCGATGGCAAAAAGGGAATAGGTAGAAAGAGGAAGTCATGGCTGCGAAATATTCGAGACTGGACAAACATGACTGTAGACGAATTATTCCACATTGCAAAAGACAGAGAAGCTTTTAAAAATGTGGTCGCCAACCTCCGTTAATGGGGACGGCATAGGAAGAAGAAGAAGATGGAATTGAGACCAACTTAGGGATACTACAGATCAGAAGATGGCAACACGTTGCCAGAAACCGAACAGAACGGCTAATCTTGGAGCAGGCCAGGATCCACAGAGGATTGTCGAGCCAAAGATGATGATGATGACTAACCCTCTCACATTAGCCTTAAGTAATCCAACTTGGGACATAGGCCTCCCCCAAATCAATCCAGTGTTTTCTATTTTGCGCCACTTTCTTCCAGTTGTGTCCTCCGATCTTCTTAATGTGATCAGCCCATCTCATTTGTGGTCTTCATCTGTTTTTCTTTCCTAACCATGGTCTCCCTTGTTGTGTATTTCGTGGTTCCATCTTTTATCCTTCAGTCGGGCATTGTGTCCTGCGAAGCTCCGTTTTAATTTGGTAGCATGTTCTCCTGCGTCTTTTACTTTGGTTTTGCTTCTAATCCCTTTGTTTGTTTTTTTGTCTATAAGTCTCAACCCGAGCATTGATCTTTCCATCGCTCTTTGTGCCTTTACTATTTTATCCATATTAGACTTGGTGAAAGTCCACGTCTGTGGACCATACGTAAGTACCACTGATCGTAAATTCTGGTTTTCAAATATTGTTCTATTTTAGTGCTTTTTAAGATTCAACTCAGTTTTCCAAAGTCTGCCCACGCTAACCTTATTCTTCTGGTAATTTCGGCAGTTTGATTTTCTTTGTTAACTTTCATTATCTGTCTCAGGTAGATGTATTCGCTTACTGTTTCTAAATTTATGTCGTTTAACGTTATTTTTTTAAAGTTCGGTGTATTTGTCATTATTTTTGTTTTTTCGTCGAATGCCTTTTCATAATCAACGAAGCCAATGTATAAGTTCAAGTGATATTCATTGGCTTTCTCTATTAGCGTTCTGACTGTAAGAAGATGATCCGCTGTACTGAAACCATTTCGGAATCGTGCCTAGTCTACCGGTTGATAGCTATCGAGCTTCGACGTTAACCTGTTAGTTATTAGGGACAGCAGGGAGATAGTTAGTATAGTATAGTATAGTATAGTTCTTCAGATCTCCCCTGTCTCCTTTTCTGAAGAGAAGTATTGTCAAACTTTCATTCCAATCATCTGGAACTTCTCCTTTGTGAAGACATTCGTTGAAAAATTTTTCAATTCTTCGAGAATAATTGCTCTTCCCTACTTCAACATTACTTCAAGTATTCTATCTGGGCCCGGACCCTTATTGTTCTTAAGTTGTGTCATAGCTTGTTTTATTTCGAAGGATTCTATGTTAGGGAGTATTTCTGAGTTGACATTTGTTATCTTTCTCTTCGTTTGCAGTGTATCCCTTGCAAAGGATGACTGACCCTGTATAATAGAAAATAATTTTAAATTATTGACGTCTATGATATAAATCAGCTTCGTTATAAACATTTTTTTAAGTATCTAGATACTTTTAAGATACTTGAGGCAAAAGTATCTTAAGATACTAAGTATCTAAGATACTTTTTTGTGAAAGTATCTAAAGATACAAAATACCGGAAAAGTATTTAGAGTAAAAATATGTTAGATACCTTCAAGTATCTAAGATACTTTTGAGTATCTAAGATACTTTTAAGTATCTAAGATACTTTTAAGTATGTAAGATACTTTTATGTATCAAAGAAACTTAGATGCTTTTCTAGTACCAAGATACTTAGATACTTTTGTAGTAACTAAGATACTTTAAGGGTATAATATAAAGGTACTCGGTACTCTACTACTCTACAGTAGATTGTCGATACTTTTTTTAAAAACATCATTTTAACCCTTTAAATTATCATACAATTTTAGTTTAAGCCAGCAGGTACTTTGAAATGGTATACTTTGGGTTTTGAGGTAGATAAGAAATAAAAGACGTTAAGTTATTACAAACTAATAACTATGTATTGAAAACAAAAATCCAACATTAAATTTTCAAAACAATATAAAATAAACATAAATTCGTGTGTTAAAAACAGCATAAGATTCATTATGCATTAAAAACAGAACATTCAACATAATTAAATTTTTAAACACAATAGGATAGGATATAAAAAAATAGTAACATTTTGGTAGTTAATAACTAGTTAGTATAACTACTAGCTTTTAGTAAAACTAAATTTTCAAAAGTATGATCAGACAAGGCATGACGTCGGGGTGAATTAATAAAAATTGCAAAAGAAAACATTCTTTCAACAGCTGCAGAAGAAGGTAATGGCGTATTGAACTTTTTAAATAATTGTTCTATAATATTATATTTTTTTAACATTTGTATGTTGGTTTAAGAATCGGCCAAATATTGTAATAGTTGCAGCTCAGCTTGTCGTTTATAATCTAAATCAGTATTGCCAGTGTTTTCGTTTTGCGTTTGAAGATCGGAGTATTCGGAGTATTCGGAGTATATCAAATTCAAAGAAGTCGTTTTGCATTTTGTTACTTTTCATTACAGTAGTAATGTTATTTGTACTTACATTAAATTGTTTTAATTGCTCCTCATTTTCCTTCATAATTTTTATAGCTTCTGTAATTACCAAATCCTTAATTTCACTAAGGTCATTTTCGATATTCCTGATTCCTCGAAATGCAGTAAGCCAACGTGTTTTAAATAAAGGATTAGTAACTGCAGCAATTATTGCAGATTGGTTAGTCAACTTAAAAAGTTTTTCAAATCTGGAGTTTAAAGATACTGTCAGAGCATTCAAAACAGGTTCCACATATTTAAACTTAATGGTTTTAAGCTTTTCAATTTTAACAAACAAGCTTACGATTGATGATAGAAGGAAACCGTAGTACATATTTTGTTCGCCTTGAAGAATGTCAAGTGCCAAAGCAAACGGTTTTAGTATTTGGCATAATTCTGCTAAATAATTTAGATCAGTATCTCTGAGCCGATCTTGTTTTGCAAAATTTAATTTTTCGTATAGAGATTCCAGTTTTTCTTTAGACTTAAGAATCTGGTTCAGAGCATCGAACATGGAATTCCAACGAGTCACACCCAACGAGATAAACGGATAATGCTGCGGGCCGACGGGCGGGATGCAAAGAACAATACACATCGTCTCTCCCGCTACGGCCGGCGCGACAGGTCGAAGCTTGTCGGATCAGGAAAAGTATCTATTTCTCAGGTCCTGAGTAAGTATCTAAGATACTTTTTTGTATCTAAGATACTTTTTTGTATCTAAGATACTTTTTTGGATCTAAGATACTTTTAGTATCTAAAGATACTTTTAAAGATAAAAGATACTAGATACTTTTAAGAAGTATCTAAAGTAAAAGTAACTTTTAAATGAACCAAAAAGTATCTTAAATAAAAGTATCTAAGATACTTTTAGTATCTTAGATACTTTTTTTATCTTTTTACTAAAGATACTTTCAGCTCTGCAGTGTATTTATATGTAATCCTGTCTCCATACTAGATCTTTTATTTTTGATATCTTGGTATTCGTCTTTTTCCCCCAATTTTTATACCTAATAACAAATGTTAGTTTAACAAATGCAACAATAGTTAATTTTATCAGAGAAATGATTTCCCAACGAAGGTACGTATTTTGTAAGGTCATAAGTTTGAGATAAATTCTCTCATAATAAATTATTTCAAAACCTTAAGATTTCATAATCTTAACAATGACCGTAAGAGAAATAAAAATACATGATATTTATAACTATACGAACAAATGATAACATGAATGAAACATCGTGTAGTTAAGCTTTATCTTATAGCCACATATAAACAGGAATTATCGATTTTTTGACCAATTTTACTTATTAATAAAGTTCGGAATACACTTAGGCACCATATATGTACATACATAGATATTAATAAATAAAAAACAGAGAAAGATAGTAAAAAGGAAATGAAAACATTAAATTCACTGGTAAGTATACCCTTCATCCAGGGCCCTAAACAAATTAAATTGATTTACAAATAAGGAATTAGACAAGGTCACTTTTCACACTAAGATGGGTAGGTTTCAGTTATTCCGTTATGTGTAATGCGTTTTTACTGCAGAGTATTGCTTGTTTCTCTAAATTAATTACAATAAAAGGTCTGATTTCGTAAGTTATCATGACAAATTTAATATCTCAAAATATGACTTTGTAGATTCAAGCAGTAGGATTGAGATCGGTTTCTACAGTAAATTTTATTTGTTTAAGTACATATGAAGATTCCACTACTCTACATTCTACCTACCCTATTCTTATGTGGCTTCTTCCTATCATTTTGTTGATCTTGTCGGTCGAAGTCGTAAATGTTTTAATTTTGACTCCCATTATTGTATTTTTTATGTTTTTTACCGCTATTTCTTTCCGAGGGATCTGCAGGTTCCCTTCTATCGTCCTCGTTGATGGTAGGATCCAGGTCTAGGATATTAATACGTAATCTATTTCCACTTCGTCGTTCTATTAAGGCATCTAGCTCCTTAAGAGTTTCAGTCTCTCCCACCAAATACCAGTACCATGTTACCAGTACATCCTCCCCTGTCAGTTTTCTGATATTATTCATTTGTATGCTAAGATCTTATATCTTTTTATTTTCTTTTATGTTGCGAATAACTGAGTATGTTTTTCCTCTAGATCTTATCAGCAACGTCTTTTCTCTATCCTTTTGGTATTATCCCTTTCTTCAGTTATTATATCCCATTTCACGGATAGCTTCCTCACCCGATACTCAATGATCTTTCTCACTAACTTTTATTAGTATTTTCAGACAAGTACAACCTTGATTTTTCAATGTTTTCCACTTTCATAATGTTACTCCTTTCATATAGATTTCGGTTATTTTAGTTCTCTTGGATTGACAAATTGTATTGACAATAAAATACGTCTCTCCATCTGTATAGTATATACACACGCCCTCATCTGGTCAATACTATTAAAATTAGAAAGACGTCATATATAGGACACATAATGCGCCATAGAGAATTTGAGCAGCTCCAAGTAATATTAGAAGGCAAGATTGAAGGTAAAAGGGGCATAGGACGAAAGAAAAAATCTTGGCTACGAAACATCAGAGATTGGGCCCACACAAGAGGAAATTAATTAATTCATCAAGCCCAGAACAGAGAGAAATTGCCATATTGATCGCCAACCTCAACAGAGAAGGCACTTGGGAGGAGGAGGATTTGTATAGTCCCGCATCACGTCGTCTATCACCGGCTTTATTTCTTTGATCTTTTTATGAACGACCAGTTCTTTGTCCTTACTATTTGCAATGATCGTTATGTTATCTTCCTTCCCTATCTCTTCTACTCCTTCTGGGATAATTTTAGTCTCCTCAAAGATACACTCCTCCCACTCCCATACACATAAGTATTTAAGATACCATATCGTCCCCGTATTGTCTTATTTTTGATATTTTCAGTTTATCTTATTTTTTCATGCAAAAAATCACCTTCTTTTTCATGCAAAAATCGCATTCGACGTTTTCTTCATCCTATTTATCTTCATCCTATAGACATTATGTTGAAGATTAAGATACTCTCCCCTACTAGTATCGTAATGCCAACTTTTTCGTTAATTTTTTATAATAATAGCCTTTAACTCTCCCAGTTTGTTTATGATCATGTCCTTATTTTTATAACCTTTTTGTGTAACCTTTTGTTTTGTGTCTTTCTGCTGGAGTGTGCCTTCTCTTTTTCCTTGTTTTCCCCACAAATTCATCATCTTCATATATAATTGCCCTCATTGTAGGAAAATCCTACTACATACAGACATTATGTCACCTAAAACTCCAGGCCCCCCAAAACAAATAAGAGATTATGCGCCACTATTTAAATCATATATCACTAATAACATTCCTGAGTTCGATAGAAACGACAGTATCGACCAGAGTGCGATTAAAATTGAAAACCTTATCGTCGAGGCAATCAATCACTCTATTCCAATGAAAACTATACAACCATTCGCTACGGCACTTCCACAATACATCATTACCAAAATACAACAAAAAAGACGGCTTTTACGTCTTTACAAGATCAACAGAGACCCCTAATCAAAACAGAATTTAACCGCATCTCTGCTAGAATCAAGAGGGAAATATCTGCCCTACAGGCTCGCCAGTGGGAAGATACTACCTCTGAGGTAGATTACAGACAGAGAGGACAAAAAGGATGTTAGAAACAGCAGAGATGAAAACACTTAGAAAAATTGATGGTAAGACAGTATGGGACAGAGCTAGAAGTACAGATATACGACGTAGATGCAAGGTGGAGAACATCAAGAACTGGGTAAGAAATAGAAGAGTAGAATGGAACGATCATATAAGCCGAATGACAACAAATGGAGTAGTAAAGACGGCAAGAGACGGTTCCCCAATAGGAAGACGATCAGTAGGAAGACCACGAAAACGATGGAACGACAACTTACTGGAGGCACATTGAAAAACAGACAGAGTCATGTCCGCATAAAAAGAAGAAGAAGAAATATTTCGGTTTAAAAAAACGTTGTTTACTCAAGATATAGAGAAGCAACAATTAAGGTGGTATGAGCATGTTCAACGGATGCCAGCATCAAGACTCCCCAAAAAAGTAATAGAATGGCAACCGATAGGTCGACGGAAAAGGGGAAGACCCAGATTAGACTGGCAACACGGCGTAAACAAGTCCATGAGCGAAAGAAATTTAACAACAAACGACTGCGAAGATAGGAAGAGATGGTGTTTAGGTATCGGACAACGTCGAAAGACGTTCTAAACCGATGTGTATATATAAAAAAACGTTGTAAGTACAAGGGAGGCCTTTTTTGTCCTTAATGTATAGGCACATAAATTTATGGATGTTAACCAACTCTAGTTGTCTGTTTTGTTGATTACAACAAGGCATTTAACAAAGTCCGACATAACCATTCCCTAAAACTACTTAGAGATAAAAATCTAGACATGAAAGACAGTAAAATAATATCGAGTCTGTATTTAAATCAAGTTGCTTCTGCAAAGGTTGGTAATTATTATTTTAATGGGAATAAGCCATAATTGAAGTTTAAAATAAGTTTATTGACGTTTCAATTTCTACTTCGGAATTCCACTTATTCCCATTAAAATAGTAATTACTTTAAGATGCCACAAGAAAATAGCTTCAGAACAATACGAGTACAAAGGTTGGTAACGAACTGTCAGATGAAATGCAATATACAATAAGGGGTAAGGCAGGTATACATACTGCTCTTTAACCTGTACTCGGAAGAAATAGTTCAGGAAGCATTAAAAAAATATCAATTGGAATTATTGGAAGCATATCAATTGGATCAAACAGACTAAATTCACGACCATTTCAAACGGTGAACAGATATACATACTTACAATACGAACACTCGCAAATGAAAACATTATACGAAATAAATATAAGAAATCAAAATTTATAAGAAATCAAATCAAGACAAGCCCAATCAACATGTAATAATGTGAGAAAAGTACTTTGCAACAACGATTTGAGACTGCAACTTAAAGTATAAATAATGAGGTGTTATGCGATTTCGGTGTTATTGTATGAAATGGAAGAATAAAGGCTAAATAAGGACATTAGCACTAGAATAGAAACATTTTAATGAGAAGAAGGTTTTGAATACAATTAAAATAAAGAAATAGCAGTATCTGGGCCGTGTCGTGAGAGGAGAAGATATTATGTGTTGTCACATCTCAAGAGATTTAACCAATTTGAAACAATGGTACAACTGTAACTCTGTTGAACAGTTTACAGCAGCAGTATCAAAGATGAAGATAGCTGTAATGATAGCCAACCTGCTTAAAGCAGACGGCACTTGAAGAAGAAGAAGGAGAGAATTTAATATCCTTTAAAAATATGTGTTACTTGATCATCATTCCCATCTAAAATTGCGATTGTGACATTTATCCTTGCTATTCGTAACGGGTAATCTATTGAAAAATTCGTCAACTCAGAAATAATCACTGTCACAGGTTTGCAGACACAATTAGCAACTGTTTTTAGAATTGTTTAAATCTCTTCGTCATTTCAATAAGTTATTTGTACAGCTGGTTCCTAAAAAAACTGATATGACTCTTAAAGCATATTTTGTAGAAAATTGAGCAGTGTATTTTGAAGAATAAACACTGGGAAGAAAGATAACAACTTGGCGCAGAATTAAAGCATCGCGTCTTAGGTACCGAGCTGCAGCAAAAAACAAGCTCTTAGACCACAACGGAAGCAATCAAGACTTATAGTTGCTTTAAACCATCAGCTACAAAATCAAGATTTTTGAGACAGGGTAATATTTACAGATGAGAAAATTTTTCAATCTTCTAAAAAGGGCAAAATTGGGGTGTATAGACCAGATATTAATAGATTTAATCCTCTATATGTTGATAGATATCGGGCAGCTGCTCATTTCAGCGGCAATGTATGGGCATGGATTTCATCTAGAGGAATGGGAATGGTATGGCGTATTGATGGCAGGTTTGTTGGGCAGACTTATCTGAATATTCTAGAAAACATCATGTTTCCCATTGTAGAACAGTTGTGTCCGAAAATAAGTTTACCCTCCAACAGGATAATTGTCCTGTTCACGCTGCAAATATAATAAACCAGTGGCTCCAAATAACAACATCGAAACCTTACCATGGTCCAGCTACAGTCCAGATTTAAACCCAATGGAGAATGTGTGGGGATTACTATAAAACTGTTGTATTGGCGTAATTTTATATCTTAAAATACTGAAGAGCTGCGGCATGGTATACAACAGGTTTGGGAAGAGCTCTCTGAAGAAGACAATTTCATAGTTCCTATCACGTAGATGGACCCAAGACTACAATCTGTTATCAATGCTGATGGAGATATTACAAAATATTAATTTCATTTTTACATACCTAATTTTAGTATAGTTTTGGTCTTCCAGACCCTTGCTTTCTTTCGAG